>NC_141037.1:31765000-31920000 GCF_052040795.2 Danio rerio
CACTCGTATGGTGGTGTATTGATGCAGATTTACATCATGTGCATTATCTGTGGATGTGTTTGTTCTCAGCTGACACTGGGGCATCTGGGTGTTTATCTGTGGGGTCCTCTCCGCCCCTTGCTATGGGTGAGTCTGTCACAGTGCCTGATCACCTGCTTCAGACTTGTGGACTACGGCCGGTCATTTTTAAAGGTAAATTTTTAACATTATTTGATTTTTGCATCCTATATTTGCCCATCAACCCAATTATTGTACATTATTGGACAAATGTTAAGCGTTACAGGTGAGTGGGCCTGACAAACCACCTGTAGAAAACACATTCTTTCATCTCTCTGACACTTTAACCGACCCTTGAACCAGTTTTGCACATTTGCACCAGATACTTTCTTACAATTACTCCATATCACAATTATGAAGTGTGCTTCACATAGGTGAGTGGGCTTGACAAACCACATGTAGAAAAATTCTTCTCTCTATAAAAAAAACACTCCCCCTCCTTACTCTGAGCACTAACAGTTCCTTTGTATAATTAGCACTTCTTGTGTGTATTGCCTCTTCTCGTTGAAGTTGCTTTGAACAAAATTCAATGTAAATGTGTTTAACAACTTGTATATATAGAAATGCATATATACCCAAGCAACCTGGACACGTAGAGGGGAAAAAGTGGCTCTGTTATTGGGAGGTTGGTGGTTGTTTAGTCTACTGAGCGACATGAGCAGTATCCAATAGCAGTTCCCACGTCTTTATCGTGGGCCAGCTGTTCATTTCTGCTGTGTTTGTGGTTGCGTTTTTGTCTGTAGGGCACGGGACACTGCCTCATCTGTCTGGGAACCTTGAGGATGTGCTGGTGAGTGGCCTGCTTGAGAAATGCTATCGCAGTTCCCAGAACCTCCCACGTGTCTATGAGCAGTATGGCACCGCTCCTATCCAGCCCATCTCCACTGAGATGCTGATCCTGCTCACTGTCTACTATCTAGTGCAGCTTGGTGAGAACAACAGTATTCATGCAACTTGCACACAGTCTTTTTATGCTCAGCAGTAAATGTTTTGATACTGGAAATGCCAAGTATGACAAGTATCCATTGAAAAACATCAGCTGTATTTATATTAGTGTTCCTTACAGTCTTTACAGCTTTATCAGTCACAATAATTCAAATGAAAAACTGAATAAAATTAGGGCAACACGGTGGCTCAGTGATTAGCACTGCCTCACAGCAAGAAGCTCACTGGTTTGAGTCCCAGCTGGGTCAGTTGGCTTTTCTGTGTGGAGTTTGCATGTTCTCCCCGTGTTTACATGGGATTCCTTTGGGTGCTCCTTAGGCTTGGGCGGTGTCCAAATTTTGAGACCGTCAAACCGCCTCCATATTTTACCCCGGTATCCGGTATTACCGGCGTAATAAAAAAAATTATGACGTAAGGCTCAGACAGCGTCACCAAACTGTTGGCTTGAGCCTAAACCATTCAGAAACTGAATACATTCTATGCGACCTTAGGCAGAGAGAGAGAGAGAGAGAGACTTTCTCTGTCTTACACAAACACACACACATCTCTCCCGCGATTTATTCAGAAATTTACTCCCACACCGTAAGAAATCTGGCCGGCTCCCGCGGGAATGCAGAGAGCTGTAATCGGGCCATAAAAATTATACCCGATAGGTCCCGAGTCCGACACGTACATTTTGATTGACAGCTTTATAAAGCCCGAGCCCTCACAGCTCTAATGCATTTTTTCAAGAATGAGTCATTTATATGTTTTAACAGCATTTATTCGTAACAAACGTAGACTATATCCCACTTGAAAGTTGGAACAAAGAAATAAAATAAGTCCTCTGTAACATCGTAACATCTCAGCACTCTATAGGTCTACATGCACTTAGCCTTTAAATTGGCCAACACACCAATGAAAAGAAATCTTGCTTAACAAATCAAATAAACTCTAAATGATGACGGGTATTTTGGCAGTAACTAAATTGAAGCTGAATATTAAAAGAATAATGCCACCATTAGTCTGTATACTCTGTCTACATTATGATTATATGGTTTAATTAATATTTATTTATAATTTAAAATCCTTTACTCACCAAGATTAGGCTACGTGTGTTTGTGGAGGAACATTATTAAATCCACTGGCTTTAGCGCAGTCTTGCGCTCATGTGCGTCCAGCAGCACTGAACACCGTTTCACTGCTACTGCTACAGGCCGAGATGCAGAGTTCTGATCTGGCTGATTTTGCAAGTTTTAGGTAGGATTGTTTATTCATCTTATACCAGTCAGGAACATCCATTTAATTTTCCATGACCGTAGTTTCAGGGTAGCGAGTGGCCTCGTCATTTTACCTGTCAGCTTGCGGTTTAGGGCTCTACCGTAATACGCAGTGTATGAGCGACCGCTAAATACCTGCGGCTGGAATAACCGCTCTTTCTGACTGGCTTGACCGCCGTCAAAATTCTCTTTTTTTACTACTTCGTCATAATTTGCTTCACCTTTGCAGGGATGGATTTTAATGCAGGGATTTGGATTTTTTCGGGTCTCGCAGGGTTCGGGCAAAGATCTTCAGCTCTAATGCAGACCTCTCGTTCATATTAACCACGTCTCCCTTCTGTTCAGTCGAAACTGCCAAACTGCAGGACACTTTGAAGCGCGACTCGTCACGTCACGTGACGTCTCACTGTCCCTCTTTCCCTCTCCCTCTCACCCTCTCCCCCTCCCTCTCCCTCTATCTCTCTCCTCCACACTGTCCCGTGATGACAACCACACACACGTTTTTTAGGCATTAAATAAAGGATATTTAATACTTTATGACGGTATAACGGTATTGAAACTGACACCGTTGCTATTTTTAGATCCCGCGGTATACCATAATACCGTAATATCGCCCAAGCCTAGTGCTCCTGTTTCCAAAGACATGTGGTACAGGTGAATTGAATAAATTAAATTGACCATAGTGAGTGTGTGTGAATGTGAGATGAGTGTATTTGGGTCTTTCCCAGTATTGAGTTGCAGCTGAAAGGGCATCCGCTGTGTGAAAGATATGCTAGATAATTTAGTGGTTCATTCCGCTGTGGCAACCCCTACTGAATAAAGGGACTAAGCTGAAGGAAAATGAATGAATAAATGCAATTAAATGACTAAAAAAAACCTGAGACAAAACTAAAAATATAAGCTAATTTAAAATATTAAGTAGTATATATTATAAATTATACTTAAATTAGAGTTTAAAAAACTAATTTACAGTTCTAATTGTTGGCTAAAACAATATTAACTTACTGTTATTAAAAAGAAATGTTAAGTAAGGCATAATGTACATGTAGCTAGTTATTCTGTGAGAATTAAGTCAGACAGGTTTATCAGCTTATCAGGTTTATACGATTGAAGAACTTTACACTGCTAACTAATACTAAAATGACACTGGATTACAACTAAATAAAAACTTAATCAAAATATGAATAAACAATGTCACTACAAATAGTCTTAAACACTGGTTTACAGTTAAACAAAAGCCCATTCAAAATATGAATAGATAGTATATAAATACTTAAATCACTGCTCATGTTTTGAACAAAAGATCATTTGAAATATATAAATGCTGGTATTATAATAGCATATACATTCACCGGTCACTTTATTAGGTACACCTTACTAGTACCGGGTTGGACCCCTTTTTGCCTTCAGAATTGACTTATTCCTTCATGGTTCCAATCTTCAATTGTGCAGTTTTGGTGAGCCTGTGTGAATTATAGCCTCAGTTTCTTGTTCTTAGCTGAGCAGAGTGGCACCTGGTTTGGTCTTCTGCTGCTGTAGCCTATCTGCCTCAAGATTGGGCATGTTGTGCATTTAGAGATGCTCTTCTGGATACTTCAGTTTTAACGAGTGGTTATTTGAGTTACTGTTGCCGCTCTCTGAATAATTTCTCTTTTTCGGACCATTCTCTGTAAACCATAGAGACGGTTGTGCATGAAAATCCTAGTAGATCAGCAGTTTCTAAAATACTCAGATCAGCCCCACCAACAACCATGCCACGTTCAGTCACTTAAATCACCTTTCTTCCCCATTCTGATGCTCGGTTTGAACTGCAGCAGATCCTCTTGACTATGGCTGCGTCAGAAACCGCCTACTACTCAGTTGGTACTGCATTTGAATTTAAACGTACTACTTGACCATTAGAAAAGTACGTTCTATACAGTATGAATTTGAAAAGTATGAATGGAATTCGTACGTACTACATGCGCCATTTTGACATAGTCAAGTGACCTACCTGTGTAGCATGCATGGGATGTGCACTCCAGAATCTCGCTGGAAGTAGTAAATCATCCGCGTACTTCTCGCATACTGTTTTTCCAATTCTGTGAATTCGGACATATTACTCGGCTCACATACTGATTTTAGCATACTATATAGTATGGAAGTATGCGGTTTCGGACACAGCCTATGTCTACATGCCTAAAAGCATTGAGTTGCTGCCATGTTATTGGCTAGTTAGACATTTGCGTTAACAAGCAGTTAGAGTGGCCGGTGAGTGTAAATGATAACAAAATAAAACATTTAAAAACTATGGCTTTATTCATATAATCAGTATAATAAAGTAGGCATGATTATGTTCTTGATTTTGTGTTAATAATGCTTTTTATCGATAAACATATTTTTCAGTAAATTCAACATTTTAGACACTTTAAAACTCTTAAGGGTTTCATCTTAGCACCCTTTTCATGTTAAAACATAATATTAAAAAAAATCATACTTATTCACATGAATGAAAATGAACTCACTTTCCTTTGCCTTACACCCCTCTTCATGAATGAAAATGATATAATTTATTAGTGAATTATCAGCATGCATTAGTATATTTATATGTCACAACAGCACCTGACCAGGCTCCTGTGATGGAAGACTTGGAGCAGATCTTCATGCGCTCCTGGCGTGAGTCTCACCTGACAGAGATCCGGCAGTACCAGCAAACACATACACAGTTTCCACCTCCTCTGCCCTGCCTCGCGCAGCCCCTCACTCCCTCTCAGCTGCCCTGGCTTGCCAAACTGGCCACCAGCTCATGTGGAGAAGGAGTTCTGGTGCTGGACACTGCACTCTCTCTGGCAGAGGCGCTGGAGGACACCTTTCACAGGCTGGTGGAGGGAAGATTGAGCCACACCAACTATGTGGTGATCATCTGCATGAACAGGAGCCAGGAAATAGAGTCATGTGTGGTAGTGACAGGTGAGTGGGTTACACATTTTCAAACAATCAGGGTTCCCACACTTTTCGACAATACTTGAATTTCAAACATACAGATTCAAGGCCTGGAGTAGTTAAGAACAAACAAAGGTCTTTGAAAGTCCTTGAATTAAATTTTAAATTATATTTGTTTTGGTTTTATTTCAACAATTGTTATGCAGCTAATTACATTAAAACTTGTATATGTACTATGACAAATAATGCACATTTTATAAATATTTCAGAAAACACTTTTATATTTGTTGGCAGCTAGCACTCGGCAAATCTAACATAGTCCCCCATTGAAGCTAAATAACGGATGCACCTGGTCAGGACCAGGTAGACCACATGGGAAAGCTAGGTTGCTGTCAGAAGCGGTGTGAGGCCAGTGGGGGGCGCTCAACCTGCGGCCTGTGTGGGTCCTAACGCCCCAGTATATTGATGGGGACTCTATACTGCTCAGTCAACATCAGCTTTTGGAAGCGATGTCCCGACTCTCTGTGGTCGTTAAACATCCCAGGATCTCCTTTGAAAAAGAGTAGGGGTTTAAGCCCAGCATCCAGGCCAAATTTGCCCACTGGCCTCTGTCCATTATGGCCGCCTCACCATCCCCATATAATAATTGGCTTCATCACCCTGTCTCCTCTTCACCAATCAGCTGGTGTGTGGTCTAGTGCAATATAACTGCAGTCATCCAGGTGGATGCTGCACACTGGTGGTGGATGAGGAGATTCCCCCCAATAATGTATAAAGCTCTTTGAGTGTCCAAAAAAGCACTATATAAATGCAAGGACTTGTTATCATTATTATTACTATACATTAATAGTATATTGCCCGAATAGTACCCGTTTTGAATTCAACAGCTTTTAATAAAGTTCTGTAAACATGACTATTTAAAACAGTCTAAACCTTTTGAAAATGACACATTCAAAACATCATCACAGACATTTTAATGTAAATAATAAGTGTAAGTGAAATGTTAAGTACAGTAAGGACTTTCATGGCACTACATATGCTGGGGGGGGGGTGACTTACAAAGATACTTGTACTGAAATTAATTCATTAATGCATTTTCTTTTCGGCTTAATTCCTTTATTAATCTGGGGTCGCCACAGTGGAATGAACCGCCAACTTATCCAGCACATGTTTCCAGCCGCAAACCATTTCTGGGAAAATATTGAAATGAATAGTGCTTCAAAAAGTTCTTGAAATTCCTTAAAAATTGTTTATAAAAGAGTGGGAACTAAATTATAAAGGAATATATATTTTTAAATGTTTTTAGACATTTGGATTAGATTTTTTTGCATCTCTGTAAAGGAATTGAATTCAAATTTGATTATAAATGTATACACTATGTTTACATTTTCTCACAGGAAAGCACCAGACTCGTGCTCTAGCCGAGAGTCTTCTTTCTCCCAGTGATTGTTTGAGAGAGATTGTTCATGAACTGTCTTCTGGGATGGCAGCAGAGCTGGGGTCTTATTTCAGTTCTTTAGGTCCAGGTATGACCTCTGCTTCACTTTGTGAATCTTCCTTCTGCTATTTTAGCAATTCAGTGTTTAAAAGCATGTTATACCACTTTTCAGACGGAGATGTGGAAGCTTTGCTGGAGAAAGCCAGCCCTGAACACACCTCACAGTATTCTGCTATAGAACCATCTGGAGACAGTCCTAAACCTAAGTGCACTGGTGAGACTAACAACGTGTCTGTTTAAAGGAACAGTTCACACAAAAATAAAACTGAGTGGTTCCAAACCTTTGTAATTTTCTTTCTTCTGCTGAACCTAAAAAATATAGTTCCTATTATGGAAGTCAATAACTATTGACTTCCATAGAAGGAAAAAACAAACACTATGAAAGTCAAATGGATACAGGTTTCCAGATTTCTTCAGAATATCTTCTTTTTTGTTGAACTGAAAAAAGAAAGTCATACAGGTTTTGTGACAAGTGAAGAGTGAGTAAGTGATGACCAATATTTCAGTTTTGGGTGAACTATTCCTTTAGGTATTCAACTATGATGTTAATCTGGTGAATACCTTCAGGAAATGTGTGTTGACCCTTCAGTGTTAACTGTTTTGACAGAATACTTTGTAGAGTGGCATGAGATTCGGCCCATTCAACTCGCCTTGGCACGGAAGCTGCTCTCACATGTTTGTGCCATCGCTGATTCCAGCACACAGAACCTGGACCTCGGTTCCTTTGACAAGGTTGACTTTTTAATCTGCGTTCCACCCTCAGAGGTCACCTTTCATCAAGTCGTCCTTCACCTGTGGAACTCAGGTAAACAAGCTATTTATTACCCATAAGCCTCATTCACCCTTACTAAAAGAGAAGTATATTTCAACCTTAGTTTATCAAGTCAACTTTTTCTTGCATACTACATTTGGGAAGTTGTACTTTTGAAGGGTATCATTTATATATATATATATATATATATATATATATATATATATATATATATATATATATATATATATATATATATATATATATACACATACATACATACAGACAGACTACAGACTAAGTTCTGTGGGTTTTATTTCTCCATTGCTTACTCTCACCTTCTTCTGTTATCTTTTTAGGAGTGTTTAGAGAGTTAGGACTCGACCAAGACTGCTTGTCTCTGAAGGAGGCTGAGCAGTATGTGGTACAGCTGAACCAGAGTGCAGTGGGAAAGATCAACAACCTCATTCAGAAGTCAAAGATGAACCCCTACACACTCTTTATACTGGTGCATGATCACGCACACTGGGATGTCAGCAGGTAATCTAACCTCTCATGCTTCTCCTTTAACCATAGACTCCAGTTTGCTTGGCTTTTGCTGGAACGGTCTCTTGCATATTCATTCTTCTGGCAGTGGGCAGTGCAGTGGAGGAGACTCTAGTGTAGGACTAGTGGACAGTCTGCTGAACTGCAGGCAGATTCGAGACGCTGCCAATATCCTGACGCTCCATGTGACTTCATTCCCCTTCACCCTGCAGACTCAGTACACCCGCATCAGCCCATACAACGAGATCCACTGGCCATCAGGATTCAATAATGTAAGCATATCATGTAAATGTTAAAATCTCTCGTTGCAGTTGATTACAAACACATTTTTTCTAGCGATTTTATTCATTGTTCATGTGTTTTTGCTCACCAAGGATGTAGATCTTTATCATGAGAAGACAAAGTACTTTGGTGTGTCCGAGTTGCTAGAAACGACCCGCTCTGGAAGTGGCCTTCCTCTGCTACGATATGACAGTTCCTTTGAGAGTATGGCTGCTGCTCTGGAGGAGAGGTGTGATTTCAGTATTAATGAAATTAAATGTTTATTTTGAATTTATTAATTAATCTATAGTTAATATACTTTACATAAAAATGTTTTTAAGCATCAAAACCAAAACAATAAATCAGTAATATCCTGTTTATTTTTATCATTATTCACAGATTCAAACCCAATTGATGTAATCCAGTGCATCAATTGCTAAAATATCAAAATAACACAAATTTGTCAGGTATTTTAAAACAAGAGTCTTTTAATGACATAAAAAAGACATGTGTGAATATTTACATATATACAGTTGTCAGCATAATTGAGTAAACCCCATTTTAAAAATGAATATTTATTAAACTAATATTATAGTCACCAAACATATTTAGAAACTGAAAGATAATGCAATTAAATTCAAGCAAACTATTGCAAAAAAAAAAAAAAATTTTTTTGGCTTCTCTTGATTTTTTGTCCTTTTTTTTTATTTGTATTTAATATTTTTTTGTAATATATTCATTTGTGTGTAAAAGTTTTTGGAACGTTATTGTTATATTGTTATATTATGTTAAGTTATATTGTTAGACAAGCTCCAGATTTAGCTTTAATACTGACTTGTCTAATGTATATGCACAAACATAATATTGTATAGCTTCCTATTAAAAATATGAATTTAAAAGATAGTTTTGTGAGGAGTGTACATATATATGCTGAGCACTGTATATATGTAATACTGAATGACGATGGAATGCTATTTCACCATTTTTTTGCAGTTTTTTTTTATGAATAACATCTGAAACACGACATTTTTACTTATATAATATCTTTTATATGTGCATAAAACCATGTTTGTAAATATTATTTGATGTTGACACCAAACTGGAACAGCTGGTCTTATAAAGTTTGGGGTCAGTAAAATTTCCTTGTAAATTAAATAAATACTTTTAATCATCAAGGACCAATTACACTGATAAAAACGTATCAGTAAATACATGTATTATGTTACAAGACATTTCAGCTTTTTTTTTAAATGCAGTTCTTTTGAAAATAGGAAAGGCACACTTGTTTATACATCTTTGGTGATATGAAGAAATGTTTCTGGAGTAATACATTTGCATTATAGAATGTTTTCTGAATTATTATGAAACACATGTTTACACACATGATTAATGATGCTGAAAATCAAAAGATTAAACTATAATAAAGAAGAAAACCTTTACAATAATTTAGGAGATGCTTTTATCCAAAGCAAATTTCAATTGAGGATATATATATATATATATATATATATATATATATATATATATATATATATATATATATATATATATATATATATATATATATATATATATATATATCCATCCCCCACCCATACCCCCCTCCAACCCCCCCGGAAACATGGATTGTTAAAAAAGTGTCTGGTGTATTATTATTATTATAAAAATTCACAAATAAAATATATTTTACTCTATTTATAATGAAAAAAGCATAAGAGACTTATAAAACATATAACCAACCTCAAACCTTTTCCTCTCTTTTCATTGAATGCAATGTTTTACTAGCATGTATAAACTCCCACTTCTTTCCTTCAGGTTCCCAAAACTACACAGCGCTGTGATTCGCACTCATGTCCTAATCCAGCATTACTCTCTGGCCCTAATGGCAACAGCAGGCGGCCAGGCTTTACAGGCTCTGCAGAAGCACATCTCAGTGGAGACGCTGGAGATGGTGCAGTGTCTCCTCAACACCTCTCAGCACTGTCCTAGCCGTCATGGTCACATGCTGCTCCTGAGGATCCCGTCACCGGCTCTTGCGGCCTTAGCACATCAGCGCCTCTGCCATGTGCGCAACAGACTCGGCCTTCACAAGCAGTTTGAGGTCATACTGGGGGATCCATGCTCCACTCTTACCGTAGGAAAACACTTCCTGGATCAACTGAGGGTAATAACTTTTCATTTGTTTGATGGATATTCTGCCTGGTCAATAAAATATAAACTTAATATGACCTGTAGTGCAGTGATTGTTATCTTTCGGGGTTATGTTAAAATAGAAAACATAATATTGAAAAAGACTTTTTCAATAAATAAAATTTATAAACAAATTTCCAGAGGATCATGTGCTTATGATTGATCACAGTTGGTCCCTCATCAGCTTATGATTGATTCACCAATCAGAGGATTCCTAACTCAATATAAACAACCAGAGTTTTCTTATCTCAGTATCTTCGTCTTGAAGAATCTCCCCCTACCCACCCCTACAGCCCAGTGATTAGCACTGTTGCCTCATAGCAAGAATGTCTTTGGTTAAAGTCCCTTCTAAACCAGTAGACATTTCTGTGCATTTACTTGTTTTCTCCATGCCTGCATGGGTTTTTCCAGGTCCTCCAGTTTCCTCCTAAAGTCCAAAAACACGCAACCCAAGCAAATTGAACACAACAAATTGATACCATAGCCAAGCTCTTAGCAAGTGTACATCTCTCCTTAGCCATCCTATATCTGTCATTAGCCAGAAATAATTTGGGGGAGTTCATTGAGATCTACATGAGCTCAAACTCCCTTCTCGCCCTGCAAACGGGAGGGAGCACAGGGCTCGAGGATCTTATAAGCTCAGGGCTCTCTACTGGGTCAGCATGCCAAACAAGCTTTATTATCAATCATCAGCTAAGTGTGAACTCTTGAAAATATTTAAAAACACTTCACACTTTACATCATTTACTGTACATATTGTTGTTCTTCTGGTGATGTGACTTGCTTTTCTTCTCATTTGCATCTCACTTCGGATTAAAAACATCTGCTATGTGAATACATTTTTAATTATTGGCAACAAATCTATTTAACCTAACTGAAGGCCCAGGAATACTTCAAACAAAATCAAAGAACAAACTGAAATGACGCCGCATTGAACATTAACCAACCGAAATTAGGCTTTTTATAGAGTTAATTTCGGCAGATCTAAACAACTCACCAAAGCAAACTTGTTGGAGAGTCGGTTTTAAACTGCCTGAAATGAACTAAATGAACTTCATTGCGGTCACATTTCATTCGAAATGACATTATTTCAGTTTGTTAAATTTTGTCTGGAAACTGGAACTTGATTTCTTCTCCCACATCGTTTTTCATTCTATGAAGGTCAAAAAGGAAAATGACATCCAAAACAACACTAGCCACATAAATGCACTGGAGAGTCGAGTAGCAGAGCTGGTACAGATGTATCTACACCCGTATGATTGCTTGCCGAGAAACTTTGAAGACTCACAGGGCATCACACACTGGATAAAAAGCCTACTTTGTTTTTACTTCTTAAACAACTACAATAAATGCATTTCCAGGGTAATCCGGTTTCAATAGTGAAAGAAGGATTTATTGACCACCAACGGACCTGAACCTTACTGAACATCTGGAGATCTGGTGGCCCCAAATAAATGACCATTTCACTGATTTACAGTTGGGCTTAGGTCAATTGGTGATAAAATTATGTGAGAAAATTAAACCTTTATCCACAGCTTGAGCCAAAAAAATTGTCCTCCTTCAGTTTGGTTATTAGAATTAAAAACACTGCATCATTTAATTTTAAAATTCATTTATTCATTGATTTTCTTTTCGGCTTAGTGGCTATATTAAACTGGGGTTGCCACAGCGGAATGAACCGCTAACTTGTCCAGCATGGGTTTTACGCAGCAGCTGCCCTTTCAGCTGCAACACTACGGACAATTTAGCTTACCCAATTCATCTATACCACATATCTTTACACTGTGGGGGAAACCAGGGTGAAACAGTAAACCCACACAAACACAGGGAGAACATGCAAACTCCACACAGAAACACCTACTGACCCAGCTGAGGCTTCTTGCTGTGAGGCGAACTTGCTACCCACTGCACCACTGTGCACCCCAATGTTAAAATTGTAATTTCTAAATATATAATGTGCTAAAAACATTAAATATTTGATTGTTTAAATCTGAAATAGATACTTTCACCCTTAATTATTCTTTTTATTCTTTTTACCCATTGTATTATTACTGATATCCATCATTAATGTGTGGATCCATTTGCTCTTAATGTGTCTCCAGGTATGGCTAAAGATCTTGGATCCAGACTGGGCTCCTCGCACGTATCTAGAGCTGGAGGCTTTACCCTGTATTCTCATCTTAACTGGCATGGATCCACAGGGAGAATCTTTACCTAGGTTAAACACTGATAGCAACTTGTTTATTTCTTACAGTATGGATTATTAAAGAATGACATATGTAAATGTTTAGACACCATTAGAGTGATGAAGCTGATAAATATCTACTTATTATTTGATTTAATTTAATAATTAAAAAACTGCTTTTGTTTCTGCAAAATGTTTAATTATTTACCTAGAACTGTTTACCCAGAAATGGGCCTTTTAAAGCTTGCTAATCTATTTTGTTTGTTTACTTAGAAAATGGTTGGTAAATCTGTACAGAGGTCAGCAAGACCTCAGAAAAATAATTACCTGAGGCAATTTAAGGTCTTTTAAAAAATTATTTTATGTTGTCACATTTGTTTAGTTTTCTTTCAAATGGTGAGTGAGTTGTTTGTTTTTTAATGACAGATTGTATTATCACTTTAATCACAATACTACATTATATAATATTCTATATTGATCATGTGTTGAATTGTAAATGTCATGTTTTAAGCTACATACTGCTTTTATGAGATCATGAAGAGAAAAACATGCCTACAAGATTTGATTTGAAAGCACAAAGAGAGCTGTTTCATTCAGTGGTTATTAATCAAGTCTTGGAAATTCATTAGTAATTCATAGGAAATAGCACCTAAAATTATAACACAATAGCTTTACTTTCATGGTTTGTACTTGACGAGTTGCACACCACATCTTTAAAAACATGAATACTCTATTTTATATGAATGTACAATGCTAATCTTGTATTGTTGAATTTTGCCATATTTGATGATTGGAGAGATTGTTTTGGACTGTTTGTTTGGTGCCTTGTTGGCCTGTCAGAATAATCAATTTATCGACTTATCGTGCAATACTTGGAGATGAGCTCAATATTTTTTTGCCATTGCAATATATATTTACAAATAAGGTTAAAGCTATTTTACAATGACATTTACTTTCAACCTTACCAGTGTCAAAGTTTATAATTGGACAATTACCTAATAGAACGTTAAGTAGTATATATAATGAGACATTTACCTTTTTACATCAGATTATAGAATTTAAATAACCTTAAGAATGTTAAGTATTTTAAAAGGTTTGGCTATTTGCATTATTATGCTTTTATATAATCAGTGGCATAAACTGTTAAAATCACGATTAAAATCAACAATAATATGATAATAATTTCGCTTATCACATCATTTTCTGTGACAATATATCGCACAACAAAAGTTCCTTATCATGACAGGCCTTGCACCTTGACATGAACATATCTAATCCATACGTTTGGATTTTCATTCGATGTATGACCACATTTAGGCTTACCTCACACCCATGTTGTTCCTCTGTCCTCAGATCTCTGAAGTATTGTGACCTGCGTGTTATCAGCTGCTGGTCTCTGCAGCGCA
The DNA here is from genome assembly GCF_052040795.2 of Danio rerio. Lineage (NCBI taxonomy): Eukaryota > Metazoa > Chordata > Actinopteri > Cypriniformes > Danionidae > Danio > Danio rerio. The sequence continues at coordinate 31,779,021 of NC_141037.1, forward strand.
CCACCCTGGAGCAGGAGCTGGGACTAGCTGCCTACATACTCAAGACAAAACAAGATGGCCAGCATGGGCCGAACGCACCCAGTGACCTCTCTGAGAGTGACCCTGAAAAACTCAGCAGCACTGACAACGAGGAGGAAGAGGTTGTGGTGGATGGTCAGTATTGCAAAGCTAGAATACATAAGCATAAACCATTTACTGTGAAATGCTTGGGAAAATATTACAGCATAAAGATAATTTTTACACTAAATTAAATAGACATTGTCATGGTCAAAGCACACCACCCCTGCCCTAAACTTTGAGGTAATAAAGGAGGAAGAAAATCAAGATGTTAGTCAGCTCAACCTTATATCATCTTCAGTCTTCAGCACAGCTTTGGGGAGGAAGAGGATTTTTTCCCAAGAAAGAGGAAATGGAGACTATCCACCTCAAATGACTGCATGTGCACATGGGTAGAACAGTTTCTTCCTTTGGGGATATTTCTAATAAACAGAAACAATCACTCAATCAATCAAAATCTATATTGATTTAAAATGAAATGGTGACTTTTAACTGATTTTTTATTATCTTTGTATCATTACAGTTAGAAATGCACTGGTCTACTGACAATAAATCAAGTACCTTTTTCGTTTCTTTCGTCCAGTCTTCGTTTCAGACTTTTCCCAAATGTGTGTAAACATCAATCTGAAAGCATTGCAATCTGTAAACAGGATGTCAACAGAGGCCTAAAGGCTGAGCACAGTCACAACAGCAGGCAAACTACTATAAAGGGCAGAGCAGCACAATATTTACAAGCATTTCACTGAAATATAATACTGGAAAAAATCTCAGAATACTGAATCGAGGGAGGATTTATATGAAAGGTACTGATCATCTTCAGAAAGGTGTGATTGTATTTTATTTTTGTACAATGCATATTTAAAATCTCATTTAAAAATGCCAAGGTCCTTTGTGTAAAGTTATTTCACATGCTGGCAGTGAGTGGATTTGCATTTTCATTTCAATCGTTTCACTGAACTTATTGTTTTTGTTTTGTGCAGGAAAGTTTTATGTAGCATCATTTGGAGTTTTAGAGGCAGGATTTTGAAATTATAGTTTCTAAGTTATATTTGAAACTTCCCATGCTACATGTACAATATGTAGCATCTTTCTTCAATTAAAATGCAGTGGTTGCCTTAATTTTAAATGGTTCAGTCTGTTAAAGAGCAAATAAATAAATCCAATTGTACATGTACTGATATTTTTATTCTTTCTTGTTTCTTGCTTACAAAAAAACTAAAATAAATTATTTTTAAAAACTCTGCAAATGGAATCGGCCCCTTTTTGTTTTGTTTTTAAAAAATATATTAATCAATAAATCAGAAATAAGCAATCGGAATCGTCCCATTTGTTTGCAAAATATGGCAACCAACAATCAGATATAAAAAATAATGCTGCATCACTAATTATAGTGTATGAATATAGAATAAGTGCACTTTCTCCATGGATATCCTTGCTTATTCATTGGCAAAAGTTGTCCTTTAATTGTACCTTTGCCCTAAAAGGAAAATCCTGTCATCAATTACTCACCCTTCACTTTCTGTCTTCTGTTGAAAGCAATATAACTTTTTTTAATGCTGGGACCCATTGACCTCTTTAGTATTTTTTTCTATTATGGAAGTCTGTGTGCCACCATCAGCATTCTTTAAAAAATCTTCCTTTGTGTTCAACAGAAGAAAGAAACTTATAAAGGTTTATAAACAAATTTATACTTATAAACAAATGAGGGAAAGTAAATGTTGAGGTCGTTTAAATTTTCGAGGTGAAACAACTCTTTAAAACTGTTAATGATTTTAGCATTTTTTTTTTTTTGTCATTTAAAATAATATATGTTATTGCTTTTGCCAATTTAACTCCATAAACACCTTGCAATGGCATGGAATGCATAACCTATGAATGAACTATCACTTCAAAGTGACAATTCACCCAAAAGGGAAAATTCTGTCATCATCATTCACTAACCCATGACTTGTTGCAAACCGGTTTGAGTTTTTTTTGTTTTGTTGAACACAACAAAATATATTAAAAATAATTTTGGAGACTGCTAACTATTGACTTGAATATCAGAAAGAAAAAAAATACTATGGAAGTCAGTGGTTACCGGTTTCCAACATTCTTCAATATATCCTTGTTTGTGTTGATCAGAACAAATACAAAACAAGTAGAGAGTAAATAAATGATAGAATTTTTTCATTTTTTGGTGCATCTTTAACAATAATAAAAGCATAGAAAAAAATATCAAGCAAAGTGGGCTTTGCTTTTTAGAAAGAAAACTGGTCAATTCAAAGGTTGCAGTATGTATTTTAAGGAATCATCTAAAACTGACCTTGCCTCTCTCTGGTGGTCTATAGTAAACAGCGATCTTCCTAAGCTGGGTAACCAGGCCTCCCCAGCTGCCTCTCAGCGCCCACAGCCTGACTGTAATCCTCTGGATTCAGAAAAGCAGCCCAAGCAGAGGCGACAGTCCAAATCCACCTCGTCTGGCTCTTCGTCCACACGAGCCTCTCCTCTTCGGCAGAGCTGCTCCTGGGCACGTAATCTCAGCCGTCCGCCTGTGGTGCTGCTTCCTAAAACCGTCTACGACCTTATCACCACTGTGGATTCCAGTGGTCTGCCCAAGTCTACTTCTTTCCTCCCTCACCCTTCAGTGGAGTGGGTCAGCTCCTTTAGACCCCTGCTCAGCAAGATGATGACCTGCACTGAACAGTCACTGTACTATCGCCAATGGACGATCCCCAAACCCCATCACATGGACAGCACTAACCGAGCTGAAGGACGAACTGATAACTTCCACCCACGAAAGTTGTTGCTGAGTGGGCCCCCACAGGTAAATGAGGATCTAAAAGACTAAAAAATGATTGGCCGTGACTACGTTTGGATGATGGGTTACAATGGAATGTGTTGTGTGTACAGGTGGGGAAGACAGGGGCATATCTGCAGTTCCTGGGGATTCTGTCCCGCATGCTGATTAGGCTGATGGAGGTGGACATCTATGATGAAGAAGACATCAACTGCAGTAAGTATCGTGGTAGGAATCAAAGGGGTCATTGGACCACAAATGAAGATTTTTTTACCTCTTTTAAGTACATCATGGCCACATTGTATGAATTTATTGTCTTAATTTCATTATGATTAAAATGAGGGAGCTTTTTAGTACATAGATACCATTTAAGCTACTATAATGGAGAACAAATTAAGTCATGCAGATGAAACTTAGTATGTAGCCACAATATATATCAGGAATAGGGCAGCATCTGTCCTTGAGGGCCACTGTCCTATAGAGATTTCCTTAAACCCAAATGAAATACAACTGCCTTTAGCTATCTAGTGATCTTGAACACATTCTGTGCAGTCCGAATAGGATTTACCACCCTCCAAAGAGCAATTCAGAGTACTTTTCCAAACCAGAGTGCTCAGACTGGCCATTTTGAAGGACCCTTCGGAATGAAGCATTTTGTTGGGTATAACTGGTGGACATGTCAGGCCTCTATGATCCTTTTTGGAGGGAAGTTGTTTGGTGTTTCCATTTGGAAGGACTAATCTCTATTCCCTAATCCCGTCGAAGCTGTCAATCCAGAGGGTAGGGATCCCCCCGAAGGGACTAGGGCATGGGGATGAGTCATCAGGAATAGAATGCAGTAATTAATTACCATGTTTAGTTATATTTAGTAAAATTAACCCAATCAGTTAAGTTGGAGATAAACTGCGCAGAACAGTGGACCTCCAGAACCAAAGTTACACGTATCTGATATATATGTAAATACATTTTCACACACTTATTCCCCCAACCACCCATATTCAAAAACATTTAGTGATCTAACTTAAAATTGGCAAAAACGATTTCCAACTTTACCAAAATAACTAAAAATCAACATTTAAAATCTATTGAATCGAAAATAAAAGGGATCATGAAACCTTTTGTTGTATTTCCCATGAGAAAGAATGGGAAAAAAGCATGCACATCAATCTAAGTGCCCAGCCATCTGTCTGATAAAGAGTCGGTGTACTTAAACCATCACACGGTTTGTGTAAGCCTTTTTAATGTAATAAATTTTACCTTTTTTTTATTAGAATCATTTACAAATCTTAATCTGGTATTGCAAAATATATATATGTTTTTTTTGTTTCAGTCCCTGTCAGATCATTCGCCCCATTCATATCATCACATCCTATACAGTATGTATCAGTGAAATGACTTGTATTTTTTCTTCTCCAGACTGTGAGACAGATTTGGTGCGATATCATCAACCTGTTGCATCATGCCCCAACACCGAAATTGTAAGAGGGATGCCTTTCGATTACACCATCCATGACCCTAAATACGAGGATATTAGCACTATATACTCACCAGACTTCACTCCGAATTCAGATGGTGAGACCATCAAGACAATCGTGCAGTAATTTTAAGTTGAATGTTATGGTATACATTTAAGTAGCTAAGTATTATTCAAATCATCTTTACCTCTTTAGATGGAAACTCCAGGCGGCAGGAAGATGTTTATTTACGCAGACGAACAACACGGATCAAACTTTCTAAATATGCAGCATACAACACATATCATCATTGTGAACAGTGTCACCAGTATATGGGTTTCAATCCACAGTATCAGGTGAGTCCTTTTATCTAACAGCTCTCTTCAGTACTTCATTCTGATTGGCCAAAGACAGTTTGATGGTAGATTATCATTTACTGTTTGGCTATAAACAGAAAAACCTTATTTTTATGCATATAATTTGTTCAGACTTCATTTTGGGGTGTTCATTTTCTGTTTGCAGCTGTACGAGTCCACCCTTCATGCCTTTACCTTCTCTCACCTTCTACTGGGAGAGGAAATCCAGCTCTACTTTATCATCCCCAAATCTAAAGAGCACCACTTCTCTTTCAGCCAATCAGGAGGCCAGTTAGAGAGCATGAGACTGCCACTTACTTCTGACTGGGTAATGACCAGCCTTGAACTAATAAAAACCAAATGTGCCGTAAGTGTATGATTAAAATGGCCTCAAAGAGCTTAGCTGACTAAGCTTGACTAGTCCCAGACATTTAGTGACTAAAATCAAATTTTAATGCTTGCAGAGTCCAGATGCTATCAAAAGTCCAATTTTCACACCTACAACTGGTCGGCACGAACACGGCCTGTTTAATCTTTATCATGCCATGGAAGGAGCCACCCATCTGCACATTCTAGTGATTAAAGAGTATGAGATGGCCGTATACAAGAAATACTGGCCCAACCATATAATGCTTGTCCTGCCCACTGTCTTCAATGGAGCAGGAATAGGTAACCATCAGTAGATTATACTGGTCATGCTGTGGTCATTGCGAGGTCTAATAAATTTGCCTTCTCTCCCACATTCTCAGGAGCAGCTCACTTTCTGATTAAAGAGCTCTCCTATCATAACCTGGAATTAGAGCGAAGTAGGCGAGTAGAGCATGGCAATCGACCACAAGACGTCTGGCCCTTCATCATCCTCGCAGATGATTCCTGTGTCATGTGGAACAGTGTTGATGTTGATCCAAAAAGGTGCTAAATTTTGTGGTTTGTTATTATTATAATATTATATATGTTTATTTCTAATAAATGTAACAAATGTTTTATCTTATTGTGTTATTAGAGAGAGAGAGATTTGACTTTTGTGTGTGTGTGTGCGTATGTATATATATATATATATATATATATATATATATATATAAATTGTAATATTATTTTATATATATAATTATTGTAAAAATTATTAGTTTTTATTTAAACCTTATTTGTTTTTTGTTTTTTAAAGATTTGCTTTTGGCCTTTATTAAGTTGATAGCACAGTATTTCAGACAGGAAGCAAAGTGGGAGAGAGAGAGAGGGGTGGAGATGGGAAATGTCCTTGAGCCAGGATTTGAACTCAGGGTGCCCTGAAGTGCTACTGCACCATATGTCAGCGCGCCAACCACTAGGCTATTGCACTGACAATTAAACCTTGTTTGTGAACTACACTAGTGGTCTCAGCCGGTCAAAAAGGGATAACCGCCTGTAAAATACTTACTTTTTTCTAGTACAATCAAATATGTTTTTCTTTAAAAATATTTTTTCAGGGCGTCACTGTGGCACAGTGGGTAGCACGATTGCCTCACAGCAAGAAGGTCACTAGTTTGAGCCTTGGCTGGGTCAGTTGCGTTTCTGTGTGGAGCATGTTCTCCCCATATTCGTATGGGTTTCCTCCGGGTGCTCAGGTTTCTCCCACATGTCCAAAGACATGTAGTATAAGTTAATTTGATAAGCTAAAATTGGCTGTAGTGTGCAAGTATGAATGAGTGTGTATGGATGTTTTCCAGGGTTGTGGCTGGAAGGGCATCCACAGCGTAAAACATGTACTGAATAAGTTGGTGGTTCATTCCACTTTAGTCTATTTTACATTCTTGTTACTTTAGTGTGTCCCCATTGAGTTTTAAATGGTGGATTTGTATTTTTGCAGACATAATATTCTCTGAATGTTGATATTTTATTTATTATTTCCCATTCATGCCATATGGCAGTCATTTGACTGCTAAGACCACAACTGTTACTATTTTTTTTTTTTCTAGAACCACTTAGCAAGCTCGAATCATTGGAATGGGGACCATTCCAATGATTCTGTCATTTTTTAAATTCAAAAACCAGTATTTTTCGGTCTAAAATAACCAACCAGAAGGTTAAACTATTTGTATTAGCTAGAAATTTGTTTTTGTACATGGATAAAAGCGTCTGCTAAATGACTAAATGTAAATGTAATCTCTATTATTGTTATTATTATTATTATTATTAATATGTAAAAAAGATTAAATAAACATTTTTAAAATTCCAGTTTTAAGATAACAGACCAGACTTTATCAAACTAAATATTGATCCATCCTTATCATTTATCCGTAATCCTGTGTCTGTATGTTTTCAGCGGCACCACCGAGACCGAAAGAAATGTGTCCTTGAAACAGGTTCTTCAGCACATGGAGTCTTCTCCAGATATCACTCAGTATGGTTTATGCGGCATGAGGAAGTGGTCCAGTCGTGGAGGAGTTGCTGGATGCCAAAAAGAGCCCTTCTCACGTGGACACCTCCACGACTTCCTCTTACTGAACGTGGACCTCACACAGAATGTACAGTACAACCAGAACCGGTTAGTCCTAAGAACTAATTTCATTAGTTCATCCAGCATTATTGTATAACTATTGACATGTTCCATTCAACTCTGTCTACAATAGTTTCACATGTGATGATGTGGACTTCAACCTGCGAGTACACAGTGCGGGACTCCTCATCTGCAGGTTCAACAACTTCAGTGTGATGAAGAAGCAGATTGCCATTGGTGGATATGGCACCTTCATCATCAAGACCAAGGTAAGTTCTAGCCAACATCCAAATCCATTTTACTGTAGAGATCTATTTCGTATGATTTCATCCAATTAAATGATTTTTCTGAATCCTCCACAGATGACAGACGTCCCCACCACAATCCAGCCATCTCAATACATCTGTGCTCCAGACAGCAAGCATGTGTTTTTGGCCACACCAGCTCAACTACTGCTGGAGAAATACCTTCAGCACACCAGCCATCGCCTCTTCCCCCTTAGCGCCCAGAACTACAGCCACCCCATCCTCTCTGTGGACTGCTACTTAAACCTTGGACCAGAGGTACTTTACTATACTATTTAAAAAGAAAAACAATGTAGACCTGTGTGAAATAAAACTGAAATCACAATATGGCTTAGTATAATTAGCAAACATGAAATCCTGCACTGCCTGTTTAAGAGTGAACCTTGGCAATGTGTTCTTTTAACCCTAGCAGCTCATGATTTAGCAATTTTAGCGCCTTGTTTTACAGTTAATAGTGCTCTACAACAAATCACTGCATTTGAGTGTGGGTTGCTTTTAATGTGTATTTTGGGAATGCAACACGCACCAAACATCTACCAAAATCAACTTCCAAAAAAAGCAAATACACTCACCGGCCACTTTATTAGGTACACCATACTAGTACTGGGTTGGACCCACTTTTGCCTTCAGAGCTGGCGTAATCCTTCTTGGCATAGATTCAACAAGGTACTGAAAGTATTCCTCAGAGATTTTGGTCCATATTGACAAGATAGCATTATGCAGTTGCTGCAGATTTGTCAGCTGCACATCTATAATGCGAATCTCCTGTTCCACCTCTCTATTGGATTGAGATCTGGTGACTCTAGGGGCCATTTAAGTACAGTGAACTCATTGTCATGATCAAGAAACCAGCCTGAGATGATTTGTGCTTTATGACATGGTGTGTTATCCTGCTGGAAGTAGCCTTTAGAAGATAGGTACACCGTGGTCATTAAGGCATAGACAAGGTCAGCAACGATACTCCGTTATAAGGTACTCAAGGGGTCCTCTGGCATCAACAAGGCATTTGCGCCAACAGAACTGCCACTTACTGAATATCTTCTGTTTCTTAGACCATTCTCAAAGTGACTTAAATCATCTTTCTTCCCCATTCTGATGCTCTATTTGAACTGCAGCAGATCGTCTTGACCAGGTCTATATGCCTAAATGCATTGAGTTGCTGCCATGTGATTGGCTGATAAGAAATTTGTGTTACCAAGCAATTGTACCTAATAAAGTGGCTGGTGAGTGTATATAGAGGTGTTCACTGGATGGATGACAAATAAATAAAACAGTTTTTAAAATTATTGTAAATATAGAACAATGGGAGAGTTTGCAACATAACTATAAATTATTCAGCACTACAGTATCTTTTGAATCACTTTCAGGATTTAGTTTCCCGCTGATAGACAAAAAAAACATGCAACCAACCAAAATGCTCCCTGCTTTAAAGAGTTGAAGCATTTAAAGCAGAAAATGATACAGAATAAAGCCATTATACAGCATGGAAAACAAGCACATCTGTTCGCTTATTATCACATGATTGTAAATAAATGTTTTGTGTGTTTGCGTGTGTGTGTGCGCGTGCGTGCGTGCCTGTTTCCAGGTGACAGTTTGCTTTGTCAGCTCCAGACCTCACTCCATCAACTTTAGCACTACCGGACTGCTCTTTAGTGGCCTTCTCTTATACTTCTGTGACTCCTTTGTGACTCCTGGATTCCTTAAAAAGTTCCAGTTCCTGAAAGGTAAAGACACAGGAGATAAACTAAAGCTCCGACTTTCTGCTTGCCTGTGTAACACTGTGATAAACACTGGAAAACCCTCTGTTTATTTGCTCTTTGCTACTGTAGGAGCGACTCTGTGTGTGATCTGTCCTAACCGGAGCTCACTGCGCCAGACTGTGGTGCGGCTGGAACTGGAGGACGAATGGCGGTTTCGTCTAAGCGATGAGTTTCAGACCGCAAATGCCAAAGAGGACCATCCTCTCTTTTTCCTCACAGGAAAACACATATGACCGTCAAAGCTCAAAGACTCCATCACTTTGGTCTAATCAAGTGTGCTGTCTGTATATAACATTATCTCTGTACATAATGCACAGGAAGTGCTGTAAATATTCTGCTTGCTTGGTGTTGTTTTTTTAAGCTCATACAGGAAAACCTGCATATTAACACACTCAAAACAGGATTAACTCCAATTATTTTATTATTGTTTAAAATGTATTTATTTACTGTGTCCTTTCTATGTTTTTATCTTTCTATGTTTTATTGTTTGACGTTTTAATTGTTTTTCTGTCACAGTCGGATCTTTTAACGTCAGCTCGATGCAGCTATGAAGTGTTTAAAAACTGATTGAAGTATTTTGTAGAAAAGAGTATTTTTGTAGCAGTATTTGGCGTGTTCTGTGATGCGTGTGGAGAGCGTAATGTTATTAAAGTACTTACACATTTCAGATCTCTGCTTGTTATTGATTTTGTTTTGCTGTACCCCTCTATGAACACTAGAGGGCGAAATAATATCTATTTCTCTTTCTAACCCTCACACACTCACTGTTTTTGAGAGTTAATATATGATGCAAACTATAAAGGCCTAAAGATATTTCTTCCAAATAAATATTTTGTAATTTAGAAGGTTTTTTTTCTGACAATAAATACAAAAAATGTGATAATGCACCCTCATTTTTTTGTGTGTACATGTTTTTGTGACATCTCAGTTCAAAAATCTGTATAACTACATGTGTATGACACATATTAAAAGAAGGTGGTGGATTATGAGGACATTGCTGATGTTCTCATTTCTCAAAGAGCTTATAAATTATACAGAATGACTTCAGAAAGTAAAACAGTTCCTGTAAGAGTTGAGTTTAGGGATAGGGTTGGGTGTAGGGCAATAGAAAATGCAGCTTGTACACTAAACTCACCGGCCACTTTATTAGGTACACCTTACTTGTACTAGGTACATTCTGAGTAGCATTAGAACTGCACATTTATGATGTGAATCTCCCATTCACCACATACCAAAGGTGCTCTACTGAGTTGGGATCTGGTGACTGTGGAGGCCATTTGAGTACAGTAAACTCTTTGTCATGTTCAAAAATATCCCCCCCACCATTACACCACCACCACCAGCCTGAACCATTTTGATCACGTCTACTTGCCTAAACACATTGAGTTGCTGCCATGTGATCAGAAAGGGGATTTAAAATTTGCATTATCGAGCAGTTGGACAGGTGTACCTAATAAAATGGCCGGTAAGCGTCTCCACAATTCTCAAAAGCAAACCTGTGTGTGAGCACGTGTGAGCTTAAAAAATGTACTGATACAATTATTAACAGAATAAATGTTCATTTTGACGTGAACATTTTGCATTATTTTACATTAATAATGCATTCAGGTTACTGTAAAATATGCATTTGTTGTATATCATTCCAGTTTAAGAAACAATAAAAAGTGTTATAAACAAGACTTTCAATCTGTCATCTTTATAATGTTTCTAATTCTTTTTATATCAATAGATTTTTAAAACATCCCTATATACTTTACATTATAAGTAAATAACAGCAGAAGACAAAAAACAGGTTTTCTTTCACACAAAACTGAAAATCCTTCCGTAATTTACGCTCCCTTCCTTTATTCTTATTTAAATAAATTTTTTTTAAAGAAAGCTGGAAACCTGTAACCATTGACTTCCATAGTATTTGTTTTTCCTACTATGGAAATAAATGGTTACAGGTTTCACCTTTTTTTTTTTTAAATATGGCATTTAGTGTTCAACAGAAGACAGAAACTTACAAAAGTTTGAAACCACATGTGCCTGAGTGAACTAGTACAATTTGATTTGGGGGTGAACTGTACCTTTAAGAACAACTCCAAATCAATGTTTAATATTTTCAAGTTGAAATCAATAAGGCAGGCTTGTGTTTTACATAATATTTTGTTTTATAGAAAATAAATAAGGCTACAGTAGAACTGACAACCGGTAACATATAACTAGCCAGAGCAATGTCTGTAATTAACGTTAACGTGTTGTGTACAACATTATGACGGAGCGGCAGGCTAACGTAATACCCATGCTTTTCGTTTTATGTCAGGAATTACTGACACTTGCATTTGGCTAAACTTAAAAACGATTCAATACATACAGAATTCACTACTCACCATATCTTTGATGAAGGAAATCGCCTGAATATGATGTTTCGGAGGAGCTCTGCCATTGCTGCGCTGGAATTTAAACCCTATCCAACAAACGACTCTCACGCGCATGCGTACACGCGCTTTTGCTGCAAGGTTTGTTCGCCAAACACAAATACTATTTTCACTTCTGTTTGATAAATTTCCAAAGCACAGTTTTATGTTTGGTGAATGAATATTTGTAATTTTTACTTCAGACCAACAGCTAAAATTAATTATGTGGATTTTTTTTTTCGTTTGGGGCTTATTATTGTGAAGTCATTTGTTGAGTCAATATTTAATTGTCAGCGTCAACAATTATTTTATTTACAGTGTAATTTTGTTTTATAGAATCTAATAATGAAATAATTCATGCAAAAATATGATCAGATAAAAAAACGTAATTGAAATTTGGTTAAATAAAGTTTAATTGCAACAAAATTTGATAAAAATTGATTATGAAAATAAATAAATAAATAAATAAATAAGTAAATAAGTAAATAATTAAATAAAAGACAAAACTGTATGTATGTTTTCGTTTTTTTATTGTTTTGGGATCTAGATCTGATTATGATAAAAAATAATAATAATTATCAGGATATCTGCTTACCCCCAACTGATTTTAATGAAATTTAACTGAAAGTGTTCATGTTTCTGTATTACACATTTTGTTTAGTTCACACTATATTTACTTATTTATAATGTAAAAATGACACAACGTGTAATAGAGAAGCAATAGAGAAGAACTCCTCTACTGCTCTGATTGACTTTCTGCTGATCAAGTGTTGTTTACATTTAATTGACTCCAATATTCTGTCACCACGGCAACCAGAGTTTACACTGAAATCAACACATCTCTCTGAATCTGATCACTTGAGCTCTTTCAACTCTTCACTTTGACAAGTTTCACCAGATTGTCTGATTTGGAAAGTTGATAATCATGGAGCAGCGGTGCCTCAGACGAACCAGGAGTCTTCCAGCACACCTGAAGGACTTCCTGCTGGAGGGTGTCCCGTCGGTTCAGGATCCTGCAGCTGTGATCAGGTTGGATCATACTTACAGCTGTATCGCTTCCCCAGGTCTGAAGGAGCATCACCTGAAGAACGCAGCTGTCCTGCCCCAAATCCGTCCAGCATCCTCAGTGCCTTCAGTGGACGTGGGACAGCAGGAGGAGCCACTCTCGATCCATGGCTACAGCGTTCAGGCCTACCAGGACATCTACCGCTCTGTGGTCGAGCCCATGCTCAAGAGTCGTCCCTACAGCCTTCAGCTGGGCCTGGAGATCAAGCAGCGGCTGTGGGAGGCGCTCAGGTGTCCTGTGATGGAGGAGACGGTGCTGGCTGATGGACGAATCCTCATTACAGAACGCAGATGTGGGTCCAGACCAAACATCATGGCTCCTCGAGTCCATGTGGACATCAGTGGAGAGCCACTGCCTGAGAAGCCCAGCAGAAAGAGGGCCAGACGCTGAGTCTCCACAGTGTCCCAAACCACACTGCAGGCCTGCGTATGTATATAGTGTACATAGTTGTAGAGCAAGTTCACAGTAAGTTTCCTTTTGCATGTTTTGTTTCATCAATTGGTTGTTTTTATTGATTCTTGGTGTTGGTGACTTGAAGTTCTTGGTTTGCTCGGTGGTCTTCAGGATGTTTCAGGTGGTTTTCTGCACGGTTGTCGAGGTTTTCTGAGCGGTTGTTCTCGTGTTGCTGGTCGGTCGCTGGACTCTTCTGAGAGTTTCGATGCGTTTAGTGGTTTGCGGTGTCTGTTAGGTTAGGGTAGGTTAGGTTAGGGTCCCTCACGTGGTTTGCAGCTTGACGTGCTGTGAGGGCTTGTGTGCATCAGTGATGCTGAGAGCTTCGCCACTGGTACTTCACAGATACCGGCAGGGTCACCCATAGTGGACTGGTCTCAGCGGAGATGCCCGACTAAGACAAACCAGCTGATTCTGGACAGCAGATTTACATCAGAATCACCTGAAGATGTGGAAGTCGCAGGATTCGTGGAAGCAACCATTCTAAATAAATGAATCAATTAATAAATTTGTCATTTAATACATATAAAAGAGGCTGCGATTCTTTTCTTTTTCCTCTATTCTGTTGATTTTTATCAAGTTATAATTAACAAATAAAAGTAACAATTCTGGAATTATTATTACCCTTTTAACCTGATTTTCAAAACAACCCACCACTAATTGCACTATTAAAACTATAATAAAACTATAATAAAATAAGCCATAATAATAATAATCATAATAATAAAACATACACCAAATAAAACAAATGTTTAAATAATTTATTAAATTTTTTGATTGAATAATATTTACAATTATGTTATAAATATAAATTCTAATTATTTATACGCTGTAAAAAATGAATCAATATAATATTTATTTAAATAAATTTAAATATAATTTACTCCCCAAACTTCATTTCCTAGTGACTGGTCACATCTAAATTCAATTGTGGCAACAGCCTGTCAACATTGGCTCAATGAGAAATAATGTGTTGAGCCAATAAAAAAACCATCAAGTCTGCTCAATCATGTTTTTGGCCCAATTGAATGTTTTAGATTGTGTGCAACAAGCTTTTTTGGTTTCACCTAATTAAAAAATGTATATTGGTTAATTGTATATTGGTAAACAATGCTAAAGCAACTTTACTGAATTGTTTATTCCTCGTTGTCCTAAAAGAAAATGAATAATAGAATAATCAAAATCAAAATACACTAAACACTGCCACATTTATTTATTTATTTTCATTAAAGAGACGCTATTGTAAAAGTACTTTAGAATAACAAATACATTACACATTTCAACAAAGTATACCCTATAAATTCCAGCATTTTATTTCTCCTATTATTGACCTCATTCTTTAAGGCGGAAGTTTTTCCGATTTGTTTCAGAACATCTGATTCAGTGCCCTGTGGGAGAAATGACTAGGAATATTAAACAGCAGAAAACAGACAAACTACTTGCTCTACAAACTAGTGTGTTTATGACTCTACAGACAAAGCAGAATAATATATTAAGAAAATATCAGTTTGCAACATCAAGCATCATAACAAACAGTTTTTAACGTCTAAAAATCAATGGAAGTGAATGAGAGCGGAAATCTCCAGCCAAAAAAGAAGTGAGGAATAAGGTCAATACCTAGAGCTAAAGTGTACTTAATATATATCCCAAATATCTGCAAAAATATATAAAATAAAAAAATAAAAACAGCATAAAATGTGAGTATTTTTGTGCGGTTACTTTAACCATTGTTTAGTGTTGTCACCTGGATACTTTCATTCTACAAAAGATAATCTGAACTTATGAAATCACATTTTTAATGGTTAAACCCATTCATTAACATTAAACATCTAATATATTTGCATATAAACAATGAACGGTTCATTCCGCTGTGGCTCCCCCTGATAAACAGGGGACTGAGCTGAAGGAAAATTAATAAATGAATATTAAAATCGTCAAAAGCACCATCAAATCTAAACAATGGGTTCCTTTACCCAGTTGACACAGATGATTCCAGAACAGAAAAAAAACTCACAAAAGTTTCAAGAAAAGTAAAAAAAAATCTTCAAGAGGAACTTCAAGCACATAAAGCTGCATCTGTTTCAAATATTTACCATGTAAACCTATTTAGTCATCGTATTCCAGGTTGAGTAGATACTATAATCCAAAAGCACAGAAGATGCATTGATAAAGTCTCCTATTGTCGAGCACCATCATCTCCTCTTCCAGGACAGCAGACATTCAGCACAGTTGACAGGGCTCTTAAACTTCATCATGCTCCTGATGCTAACAAGGATTCCCATCTTCATTGCATCTCTGTGGTTTTCCAATGGCCCTGTATGTTAGAAATATAAAACGGCAATGTCAATATTAAGCCTATATCAAATACATATTCAAATGTCACCATAATACTGTGTCATTTTCAAAAACACTATTCCTGTTGGATCACAAATGTAATTTTACAATAACAGAATGTGGATGTTCACATAGTTATTAGCATAGTAACCCTATAGTAATTAATACTTTCCATACTGTGAGAATGCTATGTGGTAAATTGCGCATTTATATGTAAAATGTCACTTTGGCCAGGCACCTGTTTGTTTACCGCAATGCTTCTAAATATCATTTACAGTGAGTAAATAACAGCAGAAGACAAAAAACAGGTTTTCTTTCACACAGAACTGAAAATCCTGCCGTAATTTACGCTCCCTTCATTTATTCCAAACCTGTTTTTCTTTCAATCTTCTGTAAAGAAAATATTTTAAAGAAAGCTGGAAACCTGTAACCATTGACTTCCATAGTATTTGTTTTTCCTACTATGGAAATAAATGGTTACAGGTTTCAGCTTTTTTCTAAATATGGCATTTAGTGTTCAACAGAAGACAGAAACTTACAAAAGTTTGAAACCACATGTGCCTGAGTGAACTAGTACAATTTGATTTGGGGGTGAACTGTACCTTTAAGAACAACTCCAAATCAATGTTTAATATTTTCAAGTTGAAATCAATAAGGGAGGCTTGTGTTTTACATAATATTTTGTTTTATAGAAAATAAATAAGGCTACAGTAGAACTGACAACCGGTAACATATAACTAGCCAGAGCAATGTCTGTAATTAACGTTAACGTGTTGTGTACAACATTATGACGGAGCGGCAGGCTAACGTAATACCCATGCTTTTCGTTTTATGTCAGGAATTACTGACACTTGCATTTGGCTAAACTTAAAAACGATTCAATACATACAGAATTCACTACTCACCATATCTTTGATGAAGGAAATCGCCTGAATATGATGTTTCGGAGGAGCTCTGCCATTGCTGCGCTGGAATTTAAACCCTATCCAACAAACGACTCTCACGCGCATGCGTACACGCGCTTTTGCTGCAAGGTTTGTTCGCCAAACACAAATACTATTTTCACTTCTGTTTGATAAATTTCCAAAGCACAGTTTTATGTTTGGTGAATGAATATTTGTAATTTTTACTTCAGACCAACAGCTAAAATTAATAATGTGGATTTTTTTTTTTTTTTTTCGTTTGGGGCTTATTATGGTGAAGTCGTTTGTTGAGTCAACATTTAATTGTCAGCGTCAACAATTATTTTATTTACAGTGTAATTTTGTTTTATAGAATCTAATAATGAAATAATTAATGCAAAAATATGATCAGATAAAAAAAACGTATTTGAAATTTGGTAAAATAAAGTTTGATTGCGACAAAATTTGATTAAAGTTGATTATGAAAATAAATAAATAAGTAAATAATTAAATAAAAGACAAAACTGTATGTATGTTTTCGTTTTTATTATTGTTTTGGGATCTAGATCTGATTATGATAAAAAATAATAATAATTATAATTATCAGGATATCTGCTTACCCCCAACTGATTTTAATGAAATTTAACTGAAAGTGTTCATGTTTCTGTATTACACATTTTGTTTAGTTCACACTATATTTACTTATTTATAATGTAAAAATGACACAACGTGTAATAGAGAAGCAATAGAGAAGAACTCCTCTACTGCTCTGATTGACTTTCTGCTGATCAAGTGTTGTTTACATTTAATTGACTCCAATATTCTGTCACCACGGCAACCAGAGTTTACACTGAAATCAACACATCTCTCTGAATCTGATCACTTGAGCTCTTTCAACTCTTCACTTTGACAAGTTTCACCAGATTGTCTGATTTGGAAAGTTGATAATCATGGAGCAGCGGCGCCTCAGACGAACCAGGAGTCTTCCAGCACACCTGAAGGACTTCCTGCTGGAGGGTGTCCCGTCGGTTCAGGATCCTGCAGCTGTGATCAGGTTGGATCATACTTACAGCTGTATCTCTTCCCCAGGTCTGAAGGAGCATCACCTGAAGAACGCAGCTGTCCTGCCCCAAATCCGTCCAGCATCCTCAGTGCCTTCAGTGGACGTGGGACAGCAGGAGGAGCCACTCTCGATCCATGGCTACAGCGTTCAGGCCTACCAGGACATCTACCGCTCTGTGGTCGAGCCCATGCTCAAGAGTCGTCCCTACAGCCTTCAGCTGGGCCTGGAGATCAAGCAGCGGCTGTGGGAGGCGCTCAGGTGTCCTGTGATGGAGGAGACGGTGCTGGCTGATGGACGAATCCTCATTACAGAACGCAGATGTGGGTCCAGACCAAACATCATGGCTCCTCGAGTCCATGTGGACATCAGTGGAGAGCCACTGCCTGAGAAGCCCAGCAGAAAGAGGGCCAGACGCTGAGTCTCCACAGTGTCCCAAACCACACTGCAGGCCTGCGTATGTATATAGTGTACATAGTTGTAGAGCAAGTTCACAGTAAGTTTCCTTTTGCATGTTTTGTTTCATCAATTGGTTGTTTTTATTGATTCTTGGTGTTGGTGACTTGAAGTTCTTGGTTTGCTCGGTGGTCTTCAGGATGTTTCAGGTGGTTTTCTGCACGGTTGTCGAGGTTTTCTGAGCGGTTGTTCTCGTGTTGCTGGTCGGTCGCTGGACTCTTCTGAGAGTTTCGATGCGTTTAGTGGTTTGCGGTGTCTGTTAGGTTAGGGTAGGTTAGGTTAGGGTCCCTCACGTGGTTTGCAGCTTGACGTGCTGTGAGGGCTTGTGTGCATCAGTGATGCTGAGAGCTTCGCCACTGGTACTTCACAGATACCGGCAGGGTCACCCATAGTGGACTGGTCTCAGCGGAGATGCCCGACTAAGACAAACCAGCTGATTCTGGACAGCAGATTTACATCAGAATCACCTGAAGATGTGGAAGTCGCAGGATTCGTGGAAGCAACCATTCTAAATAAATGAATCAATTAATAAATTTGTCATTTAATACATATAAAAGAGGCTGCGATTCTTTTCTTTTTCCTCTATTCTGTTGATTTTTATCAAGTTATAATTAACAAATAAAAGTAACAATTCTGGAATTATTATTACCCTTTTAACCTGATTTTCAAAACAACCCACCACTAATTGCACTATTAAAACTATAATAAAACTATAATAAAATAAGCCATAATAATAATAATCATAATAATAAAACATACACCAAATAAAACAAATGTTTAAATAATTTATTAAATTTTTTGATTGAATAATATTTACAATTATGTTATAAATATAAATTCTAATTATTTATACGCTGTAAAAAATGAATCAATATAATATTTATTTAAATAAATTTAAATATAATTTACTCCCCAAACTTCATTTCCTAGTGACTGGTCACATCTAAATTCAATTGTGGCAACAGCCTGTCAACATTGGCTCAATGA
Source organism: Danio rerio (assembly GCF_052040795.2). Classification (NCBI taxonomy): domain Eukaryota; kingdom Metazoa; phylum Chordata; class Actinopteri; order Cypriniformes; family Danionidae; genus Danio; species Danio rerio. Next base: position 31,797,862 of record NC_141037.1, read on the forward strand.
GAAATAATGTGTTGAGCCAATAAAAAAACCATCAAGTCTGCTCAATCATGTTTTTGGCCCAATTGAATGTTTTAGATTGTGTGCAACAAGCTTTTTTGGTTTCACCTAATTAAAAAATGTATATTGGTTAATTGTATATTGGTAAACAATGCTAAAGCAACTTTACTGAATTGTTTATTCCTCGTTGTCCTAAAAGAAAATGAATAATAGAATAATCAAAATCAAAATACACTAAACACTGCCACATTTATTTATTTATTTTCATTAAAGAGACGCTATTGTAAAAGTACTTTAGAATAACAAATACATTACACATTTCAACAAAGTATACCCTATAAATTCCAGCATTTTATTTCTCCTATTATTGACCTCATTCTTTAAGGCGGAAGTTTTTCCGATTTGTTTCAGAACATCTGATTCAGTGCCCTGTGGGAGAAATGACTAGGAATATTAAACAGCAGAAAACAGACAAACTACTTGCTCTACAAACTAGTGTGTTTATGACTCTACAGACAAAGCAGAATAATATATTAAGAAAATATCAGTTTGCAACATCAAGCATCATAACAAACAGTTTTTAACGTCTAAAAATCAATGGAAGTGAATGAGAGCGGAAATCTCCAGCCAAAAAAGAAGTGAGGAATAAGGTCAATACCTAGAGCTAAAGTGTACTTAATATATATCCCAAATATCTGCAAAAATATATAAAATAAAAAAATAAAAACAGCATAAAATGTGAGTATTTTTGTGCGGTTACTTTAACCATTGTTTAGTGTTGTCACCTGGATACTTTCATTCTACAAAAGATAATCTGAACTTATGAAATCACATTTTTAATGGTTAAACCCATTCATTAACATTAAACATCTAATATATTTGCATATAAACAATGAACGGTTCATTCCGCTGTGGCTCCCCCTGATAAACAGGGGACTGAGCTGAAGGAAAATTAATAAATGAATATTAAAATCGTCAAAAGCACCATCAAATCTAAACAATGGGTTCCTTTACCCAGTTGACACAGATGATTCCAGAACAGAAAAAAAACTCACAAAAGTTTCAAGAAAAGTAAAAAAAAATCTTCAAGAGGAACTTCAAGCACATAAAGCTGCATCTGTTTCAAATATTTACCATGTAAACCTATTTAGTCATCGTATTCCAGGTTGAGTAGATACTATAATCCAAAAGCACAGAAGATGCATTGATAAAGTCTCCTATTGTCGAGCACCATCATCTCCTCTTCCAGGACAGCAGACATTCAGCACAGTTGACAGGGCTCTTAAACTTCATCATGCTCCTGATGCTAACAAGGATTCCCATCTTCATTGCATCTCTGTGGTTTTCCAATGGCCCTGTATGTTAGAAATATAAAACGGCAATGTCAATATTAAGCCTATATCAAATACATATTCAAATGTCACCATAATACTGTGTCATTTTCAAAAACACTATTCCTGTTGGATCACAAATGTAATTTTACAATAACAGAATGTGGATGTTCACATAGTTATTAGCATAGTAACCCTATAGTAATTAATACTTTCCATACTGTGAGAATGCTATGTGGTAAATTGCGCATTTATATGTAAAATGTCACTTTGGCCAGGCACCTGTTTGTTTACCGCAATGCTTCTAAATATCATTTACAGTGAGTAAATAACAGCAGAAGACAAAAAACAGGTTTTCTTTCACACAGAACTGAAAATCCTGCCGTAATTTACGCTCCCTTCATTTATTCCAAACCTGTTTTTCTTTCAATCTTCTGTAAAGAAAATATTTTAAAGAAAGCTGGAAACCTGTAACCATTGACTTCCATAGTATTTGTTTTTCCTACTATGGAAATAAATGGTTACAGGTTTCAGCTTTTTTCTAAATATGGCATTTAGTGTTCAACAGAAGACAGAAACTTACAAAAGTTTGAAACCACATGTGCCTGAGTGAACTAGTACAATTTGATTTGGGGGTGAACTGTACCTTTAAGAACAACTCCAAATCAATGTTTAATATTTTCAAGTTGAAATCAATAAGGGAGGCTTGTGTTTTACATAATATTTTGTTTTATAGAAAATAAATAAGGCTACAGTAGAACTGACAACCGGTAACATATAACTAGCCAGAGCAATGTCTGTAATTAACGTTAACGTGTTGTGTACAACATTATGACGGAGCGGCAGGCTAACGTAATACCCATGCTTTTCGTTTTATGTCAGGAATTACTGACACTTGCATTTGGCTAAACTTAAAAACGATTCAATACATACAGAATTCACTACTCACCATATCTTTGATGAAGGAAATCGCCTGAATATGATGTTTCGGAGGAGCTCTGCCATTGCTGCGCTGGAATTTAAACCCTATCCAACAAACGACTCTCACGCGCATGCGTACACGCGCTTTTGCTGCAAGGTTTGTTCGCCAAACACAAATACTATTTTCACTTCTGTTTGATAAATTTCCAAAGCACAGTTTTATGTTTGGTGAATGAATATTTGTAATTTTTACTTCAGACCAACAGCTAAAATTAATAATGTGGATTTTTTTTTTTTTTTTCGTTTGGGGCTTATTATGGTGAAGTCGTTTGTTGAGTCAACATTTAATTGTCAGCGTCAACAATTATTTTATTTACAGTGTAATTTTGTTTTATAGAATCTAATAATGAAATAATTAATGCAAAAATATGATCAGATAAAAAAAACGTATTTGAAATTTGGTAAAATAAAGTTTGATTGCGACAAAATTTGATTAAAGTTGATTATGAAAATAAATAAATAAGTAAATAATTAAATAAAAGACAAAACTGTATGTATGTTTTCGTTTTTATTATTGTTTTGGGATCTAGATCTGATTATGATAAAAAATAATAATAATTATAATTATCAGGATATCTGCTTACCCCCAACTGATTTTAATGAAATTTAACTGAAAGTGTTCATGTTTCTGTATTACACATTTTGTTTAGTTCACACTATATTTACTTATTTATAATGTAAAAATGACACAACGTGTAATAGAGAAGCAATAGAGAAGAACTCCTCTACTGCTCTGATTGACTTTCTGCTGATCAAGTGTTGTTTACATTTAATTGACTCCAATATTCTGTCACCACGGCAACCAGAGTTTACACTGAAATCAACACATCTCTCTGAATCTGATCACTTGAGCTCTTTCAACTCTTCACTTTGACAAGTTTCACCAGATTGTCTGATTTGGAAAGTTGATAATCATGGAGCAGCGGCGCCTCAGACGAACCAGGAGTCTTCCAGCACACCTGAAGGACTTCCTGCTGGAGGGTGTCCCGTCGGTTCAGGATCCTGCAGCTGTGATCAGGTTGGATCATACTTACAGCTGTATCTCTTCCCCAGGTCTGAAGGAGCATCACCTGAAGAACGCAGCTGTCCTGCCCCAAATCCGTCCAGCATCCTCAGTGCCTTCAGTGGACGTGGGACAGCAGGAGGAGCCACTCTCGATCCATGGCTACAGCGTTCAGGCCTACCAGGACATCTACCGCTCTGTGGTCGAGCCCATGCTCAAGAGTCGTCCCTACAGCCTTCAGCTGGGCCTGGAGATCAAGCAGCGGCTGTGGGAGGCGCTCAGGTGTCCTGTGATGGAGGAGACGGTGCTGGCTGATGGACGAATCCTCATTACAGAACGCAGATGTGGGTCCAGACCAAACATCATGGCTCCTCGAGTCCATGTGGACATCAGTGGAGAGCCACTGCCTGAGAAGCCCAGCAGAAAGAGGGCCAGACGCTGAGTCTCCACAGTGTCCCAAACCACACTGCAGGCCTGCGTATGTATATAGTGTACATAGTTGTAGAGCAAGTTCACAGTAAGTTTCCTTTTGCATGTTTTGTTTCATCAATTGGTTGTTTTTATTGATTCTTGGTGTTGGTGACTTGAAGTTCTTGGTTTGCTCGGTGGTCTTCAGGATGTTTCAGGTGGTTTTCTGCACGGTTGTCGAGGTTTTCTGAGCGGTTGTTCTCGTGTTGCTGGTCGGTCGCTGGACTCTTCTGAGAGTTTCGATGCGTTTAGTGGTTTGCGGTGTCTGTTAGGTTAGGGTAGGTTAGGTTAGGGTCCCTCACGTGGTTTGCAGCTTGACGTGCTGTGAGGGCTTGTGTGCATCAGTGATGCTGAGAGCTTCGCCACTGGTACTTCACAGATACCGGCAGGGTCACCCATAGTGGACTGGTCTCAGCGGAGATGCCCGACTAAGACAAACCAGCTGATTCTGGACAGCAGATTTACATCAGAATCACCTGAAGATGTGGAAGTCGCAGGATTCGTGGAAGCAACCATTCTAAATAAATGAATCAATTAATAAATTTGTCATTTAATACATATAAAAGAGGCTGCGATTCTTTTCTTTTTCCTCTATTCTGTTGATTTTTATCAAGTTATAATTAACAAATAAAAGTAACAATTCTGGAATTATTATTACCCTTTTAACCTGATTTTCAAAACAACCCACCACTAATTGCACTATTAAAACTATAATAAAACTATAATAAAATAAGCCATAATAATAATAATCATAATAATAAAACATACACCAAATAAAACAAATGTTTAAATAATTTATTAAATTTTTTGATTGAATAATATTTACAATTATGTTATAAATATAAATTCTAATTATTTATACGCTGTAAAAAATGAATCAATATAATATTTATTTAAATAAATTTAAATATAATTTACTCCCCAAACTTCATTTCCTAGTGACTGGTCACATCTAAATTCAATTGTGGCAACAGCCTGTCAACATTGGCTCAATGAGAAATAATGTGTTGAGCCAATAAAAAAACCATCAAGTCTGCTCAATCATGTTTTTGGCCCAATTGAATGTTTTAGATTGTGTGCAACAAGCTTTTTTGGTTTCACCTAATTAAAAAATGTATATTGGTTAATTGTATATTGGTAAACAATGCTAAAGCAACTTTACTGAATTGTTTATTCCTCGTTGTCCTAAAAGAAAATGAATAATAGAATAATCAAAATCAAAATACACTAAACACTGCCACATTTATTTATTTATTTTCATTAAAGAGACGCTATTGTAAAAGTACTTTAGAATAACAAATACATTACACATTTCAACAAAGTATACCCTATAAATTCCAGCATTTTATTTCTCCTATTATTGACCTCATTCTTTAAGGCGGAAGTTTTTCCGATTTGTTTCAGAACATCTGATTCAGTGCCCTGTGGGAGAAATGACTAGGAATATTAAACAGCAGAAAACAGACAAACTACTTGCTCTACAAACTAGTGTGTTTATGACTCTACAGACAAAGCAGAATAATATATTAAGAAAATATCAGTTTGCAACATCAAGCATCATAACAAACAGTTTTTAACGTCTAAAAATCAATGGAAGTGAATGAGAGCGGAAATCTCCAGCCAAAAAAGAAGTGAGGAATAAGGTCAATACCTAGAGCTAAAGTGTACTTAATATATATCCCAAATATCTGCAAAAATATATAAAATAAAAAAATAAAAACAGCATAAAATGTGAGTATTTTTGTGCGGTTACTTTAACCATTGTTTAGTGTTGTCACCTGGATACTTTCATTCTACAAAAGATAATCTGAACTTATGAAATCACATTTTTAATGGTTAAACCCATTCATTAACATTAAACATCTAATATATTTGCATATAAACAATGAACGGTTCATTCCGCTGTGGCTCCCCCTGATAAACAGGGGACTGAGCTGAAGGAAAATTAATAAATGAATATTAAAATCGTCAAAAGCACCATCAAATCTAAACAATGGGTTCCTTTACCCAGTTGACACAGATGATTCCAGAACAGAAAAAAAACTCACAAAAGTTTCAAGAAAAGTAAAAAAAAAATCTTCAAGAGGAACTTCAAGCACATAAAGCTGCATCTGTTTCAAATATTTACCATGTAAACCTATTTAGTCATCGTATTCCAGGTTGAGTAGATACTATAATCCAAAAGCACAGAAGATGCATTGATAAAGTCTCCTATTGTCGAGCACCATCATCTCCTCTTCCAGGACAGCAGACATTCAGCACAGTTGACAGGGCTCTTAAACTTCATCATGCTCCTGATGCTAACAAGGATTCCCATCTTCATTGCATCTCTGTGGTTTTCCAATGGCCCTGTATGTTAGAAATATAAAACGGCAATGTCAATATTAAGCCTATATCAAATACATATTCAAATGTCACCATAATACTGTGTCATTTTCAAAAACACTATTCCTGTTGGATCACAAATGTAATTTTACAATAACAGAATGTGGATGTTCACATAGTTATTAGCATAGTAACCCTATAGTAATTAATACTTTCCATACTGTGAGAATGCTATGTGGTAAATTGCGCATTTATATGTAAAATGTCACTTTGGCCAGGCACCTGTTTGTTTACCGCAATGCTTCTAAATATCATTTACAGTGAGTAAATAACAGCAGAAGACAAAAAACAGGTTTTCTTTCACACAGAACTGAAAATCCTGCCGTAATTTACGCTCCCTTCATTTATTCCAAACCTGTTTTTCTTTCAATCTTCTGTAAAGAAAATATTTTAAAGAAAGCTGGAAACCTGTAACCATTGACTTCCATAGTATTTGTTTTTCCTACTATGGAAATAAATGGTTACAGGTTTCAGCTTTTTTCTAAATATGGCATTTAGTGTTCAACAGAAGACAGAAACTTACAAAAGTTTGAAACCACATGTGCCTGAGTGAACTAGTACAATTTGATTTGGGGGTGAACTGTACCTTTAAGAACAACTCCAAATCAATGTTTAATATTTTCAAGTTGAAATCAATAAGGGAGGCTTGTGTTTTACATAATATTTTGTTTTATAGAAAATAAATAAGGCTACAGTAGAACTGACAACCGGTAACATATAACTAGCCAGAGCAATGTCTGTAATTAACGTTAACGTGTTGTGTACAACATTATGACGGAGCGGCAGGCTAACGTAATACCCATGCTTTTCGTTTTATGTCAGGAATTACTGACACTTGCATTTGGCTAAACTTAAAAACGATTCAATACATACAGAATTCACTACTCACCATATCTTTGATGAAGGAAATCGCCTGAATATGATGTTTCGGAGGAGCTCTGCCATTGCTGCGCTGGAATTTAAACCCTATCCAACAAACGACTCTCACGCGCATGCGTACACGCGCTTTTGCTGCAAGGTTTGTTCGCCAAACACAAATACTATTTTCACTTCTGTTTGATAAATTTCCAAAGCACAGTTTTATGTTTGGTGAATGAATATTTGTAATTTTTACTTCAGACCAACAGCTAAAATTAATAATGTGGATTTTTTTTTTTTTTTTTCGTTTGGGGCTTATTATGGTGAAGTCGTTTGTTGAGTCAACATTTAATTGTCAGCGTCAACAATTATTTTATTTACAGTGTAATTTTGTTTTATAGAATCTAATAATGAAATAATTAATGCAAAAATATGATCAGATAAAAAAAACGTATTTGAAATTTGGTAAAATAAAGTTTGATTGCGACAAAATTTGATTAAAGTTGATTATGAAAATAAATAAATAAGTAAATAATTAAATAAAAGACAAAACTGTATGTATGTTTTCGTTTTTATTATTGTTTTGGGATCTAGATCTGATTATGATAAAAAATAATAATAATTATAATTATCAGGATATCTGCTTACCCCCAACTGATTTTAATGAAATTTAACTGAAAGTGTTCATGTTTCTGTATTACACATTTTGTTTAGTTCACACTATATTTACTTATTTATAATGTAAAAATGACACAACGTGTAATAGAGAAGCAATAGAGAAGAACTCCTCTACTGCTCTGATTGACTTTCTGCTGATCAAGTGTTGTTTACATTTAATTGACTCCAATATTCTGTCACCACGGCAACCAGAGTTTACACTGAAATCAACACATCTCTCTGAATCTGATCACTTGAGCTCTTTCAACTCTTCACTTTGACAAGTTTCACCAGATTGTCTGATTTGGAAAGTTGATAATCATGGAGCAGCGGCGCCTCAGACGAACCAGGAGTCTTCCAGCACACCTGAAGGACTTCCTGCTGGAGGGTGTCCCGTCGGTTCAGGATCCTGCAGCTGTGATCAGGTTGGATCATACTTACAGCTGTATCTCTTCCCCAGGTCTGAAGGAGCATCACCTGAAGAACGCAGCTGTCCTGCCCCAAATCCGTCCAGCATCCTCAGTGCCTTCAGTGGACGTGGGACAGCAGGAGGAGCCACTCTCGATCCATGGCTACAGCGTTCAGGCCTACCAGGACATCTACCGCTCTGTGGTCGAGCCCATGCTCAAGAGTCGTCCCTACAGCCTTCAGCTGGGCCTGGAGATCAAGCAGCGGCTGTGGGAGGCGCTCAGGTGTCCTGTGATGGAGGAGACGGTGCTGGCTGATGGACGAATCCTCATTACAGAACGCAGATGTGGGTCCAGACCAAACATCATGGCTCCTCGAGTCCATGTGGACATCAGTGGAGAGCCACTGCCTGAGAAGCCCAGCAGAAAGAGGGCCAGACGCTGAGTCTCCACAGTGTCCCAAACCACACTGCAGGCCTGCGTATGTATATAGTGTACATAGTTGTAGAGCAAGTTCACAGTAAGTTTCCTTTTGCATGTTTTGTTTCATCAATTGGTTGTTTTTATTGATTCTTGGTGTTGGTGACTTGAAGTTCTTGGTTTGCTCGGTGGTCTTCAGGATGTTTCAGGTGGTTTTCTGCACGGTTGTCGAGGTTTTCTGAGCGGTTGTTCTCGTGTTGCTGGTCGGTCGCTGGACTCTTCTGAGAGTTTCGATGCGTTTAGTGGTTTGCGGTGTCTGTTAGGTTAGGGTAGGTTAGGTTAGGGTCCCTCACGTGGTTTGCAGCTTGACGTGCTGTGAGGGCTTGTGTGCATCAGTGATGCTGAGAGCTTCGCCACTGGTACTTCACAGATACCGGCAGGGTCACCCATAGTGGACTGGTCTCAGCGGAGATGCCCGACTAAGACAAACCAGCTGATTCTGGACAGCAGATTTACATCAGAATCACCTGAAGATGTGGAAGTCGCAGGATTCGTGGAAGCAACCATTCTAAATAAATGAATCAATTAATAAATTTGTCATTTAATACATATAAAAGAGGCTGCGATTCTTTTCTTTTTCCTCTATTCTGTTGATTTTTATCAAGTTATAATTAACAAATAAAAGTAACAATTCTGGAATTATTATTACCCTTTTAACCTGATTTTCAAAACAACCCACCACTAATTGCACTATTAAAACTATAATAAAACTATAATAAAATAAGCCATAATAATAATAATCATAATAATAAAACATACACCAAATAAAACAAATGTTTAAATAATTTATTAAATTTTTTGATTGAATAATATTTACAATTATGTTATAAATATAAATTCTAATTATTTATACGCTGTAAAAAATGAATCAATATAATATTTATTTAAATAAATTTAAATATAATTTACTCCCCAAACTTCATTTCCTAGTGACTGGTCACATCTAAATTCAATTGTGGCAACAGCCTGTCAACATTGGCTCAATGAGAAATAATGTGTTGAGCCAATAAAAAAACCATCAAGTCTGCTCAATCATGTTTTTGGCCCAATTGAATGTTTTAGATTGTGTGCAACAAGCTTTTTTGGTTTCACCTAATTAAAAAATGTATATTGGTTAATTGTATATTGGTAAACAATGCTAAAGCAACTTTACTGAATTGTTTATTCCTCGTTGTCCTAAAAGAAAATGAATAATAGAATAATCAAAATCAAAATACACTAAACACTGCCACATTTATTTATTTATTTTCATTAAAGAGACGCTATTGTAAAAGTACTTTAGAATAACAAATACATTACACATTTCAACAAAGTATACCCTATAAATTCCAGCATTTTATTTCTCCTATTATTGACCTCATTCTTTAAGGCGGAAGTTTTTCCGATTTGTTTCAGAACATCTGATTCAGTGCCCTGTGGGAGAAATGACTAGGAATATTAAACAGCAGAAAACAGACAAACTACTTGCTCTACAAACTAGTGTGTTTATGACTCTACAGACAAAGCAGAATAATATATTAAGAAAATATCAGTTTGCAACATCAAGCATCATAACAAACAGTTTTTAACGTCTAAAAATCAATGGAAGTGAATGAGAGCGGAAATCTCCAGCCAAAAAAGAAGTGAGGAATAAGGTCAATACCTAGAGCTAAAGTGTACTTAATATATATCCCAAATATCTGCAAAAATATATAAAATAAAAAAATAAAAACAGCATAAAATGTGAGTATTTTTGTGCGGTTACTTTAACCATTGTTTAGTGTTGTCACCTGGATACTTTCATTCTACAAAAGATAATCTGAACTTATGAAATCACATTTTTAATGGTTAAACCCATTCATTAACATTAAACATCTAATATATTTGCATATAAACAATGAACGGTTCATTCCGCTGTGGCTCCCCCTGATAAACAGGGGACTGAGCTGAAGGAAAATTAATAAATGAATATTAAAATCGTCAAAAGCACCATCAAATCTAAACAATGGGTTCCTTTACCCAGTTGACACAGATGATTCCAGAACAGAAAAAAAACTCACAAAAGTTTCAAGAAAAGTAAAAAAAAATCTTCAAGAGGAACTTCAAGCACATAAAGCTGCATCTGTTTCAAATATTTACCATGTAAACCTATTTAGTCATCGTATTCCAGGTTGAGTAGATACTATAATCCAAAAGCACAGAAGATGCATTGATAAAGTCTCCTATTGTCGAGCACCATCATCTCCTCTTCCAGGACAGCAGACATTCAGCACAGTTGACAGGGCTCTTAAACTTCATCATGCTCCTGATGCTAACAAGGATTCCCATCTTCATTGCATCTCTGTGGTTTTCCAATGGCCCTGTATGTTAGAAATATAAAACGGCAATGTCAATATTAAGCCTATATCAAATACATATTCAAATGTCACCATAATACTGTGTCATTTTCAAAAACACTATTCCTGTTGGATCACAAATGTAATTTTACAATAACAGAATGTGGATGTTCACATAGTTATTAGCATAGTAACCCTATAGTAATTAATACTTTCCATACTGTGAGAATGCTATGTGGTAAATTGCGCATTTATATGTAAAATGTCACTTTGGCCAGGCACCTGTTTGTTTACCGCAATGCTTCTAAATATCATTTACAGTGAGTAAATAACAGCAGAAGACAAAAAACAGGTTTTCTTTCACACAGAACTGAAAATCCTGCCGTAATTTACGCTCCCTTCATTTATTCCAAACCTGTTTTTCTTTCAATCTTCTGTAAAGAAAATATTTTAAAGAAAGCTGGAAACCTGTAACCATCGACTTCCATAGTATTTGTTTTTCCTACTATGGAAATAAATGGTTACAGGTTTCAGCTTTTTTCTAAATATGGCATTTAGTGTTCAACAGAAGACAGAAACTTACAAAAGTTTGAAACCACATGTGCCTGAGTGAACTAGTACAATTTGATTTGGGGGTGAACTGTACCTTTAAGAACAACTCCAAATCAATGTTTAATATTTTCAAGTTGAAATCAATAAGGCAGGCTTGTGTTTTACATAATATTTTGTTTTATAGAAAATAAATAAGGCTACAGTAGAACTGACAACCGGTAACATATAACTAGCCAGAGCAATGTCTGTAATTAACGTTAACGTGTTGTGTACAACATTATGACGGAGCGGCAGGCTAACGTAATACCCATGCTTTTCGTTTTATGTCAGGAATTACTGACACTTGCATTTGGCTAAACTTAAAAACGATTCAATACATACAGAATTCACTACTCACCATATCTTTGATGAAGGAAATCGCCTGAATATGATGTTTCGGAGGAGCTCTGCCATTGCTGCGCTGGAATTTAAACCCTATCCAACAAACGACTCTCACGCGCATGCGTACACGCGCTTTTGCTGCAAGGTTTGTTCGCCAAACACAAATACTATTTTCACTTCTGTTTGATAAATTTCCAAAGCACAGTTTTATGTTTGGTGAATGAATATTTGTAATTTTTACTTCAGACCATCAGCTAAAATTAATAATGTGGATTTTTTTTTTTTTTTTCGTTTGGGGCTTATTATGGTGAAGTCATTTGTTGAGTCAACATTTAATTGTCAGCGTCAACAATTATTTTATTTACAGTGTAATTTTGTTTTATAGAATCTAATAATGAAATAATTAATGCAAAAATATGATCAGATAAAAAAAACGTATTTGAAATTTGGTAAAATAAAGTTTGATTGCGACAAAATTTGATTAAAGTTGATTATGAAAATAAATAAATAAGTAAATAATTAAATAAAAGACAAAACTGTATGTATGTTTTCGTTTTTATTATTGTTTTGGGATCTAGATCTGATTATGATAAAAAATAATAATAATTATAATTATCAGGATATCTGCTTACCCCCAACTGATTTTAATGAAATTTAACTGAAAGTGTTCATGTTTCTGTATTACACATTTTGTTTAGTTCACACTATATTTACTTATTTATAATGTAAAAATGACACAACGTGTAATAGAGAAGCAATAGAGAAGAACTCCTCTACTGCTCTGATTGACTTTCTGCTGATCAAGTGTTGTTTACATTTAATTGACTCCAATATTCTGTCACCACGGCAACCAGAGTTTACACTGAAATCAACACATCTCTCTGAATCTGATCACTTGAGCTCTTTCAACTCTTCACTTTGACAAGTTTCACCAGATTGTCTGATTTGGAAAGTTGATAATCATGGAGCAGCGGCGCCTCAGACGAACCAGGAGTCTTCCAGCACACCTGAAGGACTTCCTGCTGGAGGGTGTCCCGTCGGTTCAGGATCCTGCAGCTGTGATCAGGTTGGATCATACTTACAGCTGTATCTCTTCCCCAGGTCTGAAGGAGCATCACCTGAAGAACGCAGCTGTCCTGCCCCAAATCCGTCCAGCATCCTCAGTGCCTTCAGTGGACGTGGGACAGCAGGAGGAGCCACTCTCGATCCATGGCTACAGCGTTCAGGCCTACCAGGACATCTACCGCTCTGTGGTCGAGCCCATGCTCAAGAGTCGTCCCTACAGCCTTCAGCTGGGCCTGGAGATCAAGCAGCGGCTGTGGGAGGCGCTCAGGTGTCCTGTGATGGAGGAGACGGTGCTGGCTGATGGACGAATCCTCATTACAGAACGCAGATGTGGGTCCAGACCAAACATCATGGCTCCTCGAGTCCATGTGGACATCAGTGGAGAGCCACTGCCTGAGAAGCCCAGCAGAAAGAGGGCCAGACGCTGAGTCTCCACAGTGTCCCAAACCACACTGCAGGCCTGCGTATGTATATAGTGTACATAGTTGTAGAGCAAGTTCACAGTAAGTTTCCTTTTGCATGTTTTGTTTCATCAATTGGTTGTTTTTATTGATTCTTGGTGTTGGTGACTTGAAGTTCTTGGTTTGCTCGGTGGTCTTCAGGATGTTTCAGGTGGTTTTCTGCACGGTTGTCGAGGTTTTCTGAGCGGTTGTTCTCGTGTTGCTGGTCGGTCGCTGGACTCTTCTGAGAGTTTCGATGCGTTTAGTGGTTTGCGGTGTCTGTTAGGTTAGGGTAGGTTAGGTTAGGGTCCCTCACGTGGTTTGCAGCTTGACGTGCTGTGAGGGCTTGTGTGCATCAGTGATGCTGAGAGCTTCGCCACTGGTACTTCACAGATACCGGCAGGGTCACCCATAGTGGACTGGTCTCAGCGGAGATGCCCGACTAAGACAAACCAGCTGATTCTGGACAGCAGATTTACATCAGAATCACCTGAAGATGTGGAAGTCGCAGGATTCGTGGAAGCAACCATTCTAAATAAATGAATCAATTAATAAATTTGTCATTTAATACATATAAAAGAGGCTGCGATTCTTTTCTTTTTCCTCTATTCTGTTGATTTTTATCAAGTTATAATTAACAAATAAAAGTAACAATTCTGGAATTATTATTACCCTTTTAACCTGATTTTCAAAACAACCCACCACTAATTGCACTATTAAAACTATAATAAAACTATAATAAAATAAGCCATAATAATAATAATCATAATAATAAAACATACACCAAATAAAACAAATGTTTAAATAATTTATTAAATTTTTTGATTGAATAATATTTACAATTATGTTATAAATATAAATTCTAATTATTTATACGCTGTAAAAAATGAATCAATATAATATTTATTTAAATAAATTTAAATATAATTTACTCCCCAAACTTCATTTCCTAGTGACTGGTCACATCTAAATTCAATTGTGGCAACAGCCTGTCAACATTGGCTCAATGAGAAATAATGTGTTGAGCCAATAAAAAAACCATCAAGTCTGCTCAATCATGTTTTTGGCCCAATTGAATGTTTTAGATTGTGTGCAACAAGCTTTTTTGGTTTCACCTAATTAAAAAATGTATATTGGTTAATTGTATATTGGTAAACAATGCTAAAGCAACTTTACTGAATTGTTTATTCCTCGTTGTCCTAAAAGAAAATGAATAATAGAATAATCAAAATCAAAATACACTAAACACTGCCACATTTATTTATTTATTTTCATTAAAGAGACGCTATTGTAAAAGTACTTTAGAATAACAAATACATTACACATTTCAACAAAGTATACCCTATAAATTCCAGCATTTTATTTCTCCTATTATTGACCTCATTCTTTAAGGCGGAAGTTTTTCCGATTTGTTTCAGAACATCTGATTCAGTGCCCTGTGGGAGAAATGACTAGGAATATTAAACAGCAGAAAACAGACAAACTACTTGCTCTACAAACTAGTGTGTTTATGACTCTACAGACAAAGCAGAATAATATATTAAGAAAATATCAGTTTGCAACATCAAGCATCATAACAAACAGTTTTTAACGTCTAAAAATCAATGGAAGTGAATGAGAGCGGAAATCTCCAGCCAAAAAAGAAGTGAGGAATAAGGTCAATACCTAGAGCTAAAGTGTACTTAATATATATCCCAAATATCTGCAAAAATATATAAAATAAAAAAATAAAAACAGCATAAAATGTGAGTATTTTTGTGCGGTTACTTTAACCATTGTTTAGTGTTGTCACCTGGATACTTTCATTCTACAAAAGATAATCTGAACTTATGAAATCACATTTTTAATGGTTAAACCCATTCATTAACATTAAACATCTAATATATTTGCATATAAACAATGAACGGTTCATTCCGCTGTGGCTCCCCCTGATAAACAGGGGACTGAGCTGAAGGAAAATTAATAAATGAATATTAAAATCGTCAAAAGCACCATCAAATCTAAACAATGGGTTCCTTTACCCAGTTGACACAGATGATTCCAGAACAGAAAAAAAACTCACAAAAGTTTCAAGAAAAGTAAAAAAAAATCTTCAAGAGGAACTTCAAGCACATAAAGCTGCATCTGTTTCAAATATTTACCATGTAAACCTATTTAGTCATCGTATTCCAGGTTGAGTAGATACTATAATCCAAAAGCACAGAAGATGCATTGATAAAGTCTCCTATTGTCGAGCACCATCATCTCCTCTTCCAGGACAGCAGACATTCAGCACAGTTGACAGGGCTCTTAAACTTCATCATGCTCCTGATGCTAACAAGGATTCCCATCTTCATTGCATCTCTGTGGTTTTCCAATGGCCCTGTATGTTAGAAATATAAAACGGCAATGTCAATATTAAGCCTATATCAAATACATATTCAAATGTCACCATAATACTGTGTCATTTTCAAAAACACTATTCCTGTTGGATCACAAATGTAATTTTACAATAACAGAATGTGGATGTTCACATAGTTATTAGCATAGTAACCCTATAGTAATTAATACTTTCCATACTGTGAGAATGCTATGTGGTAAATTGCGCATTTATATGTAAAATGTCACTTTGGCCAGGCACCTGTTTGTTTACCGCAATGCTTCTAAATATCATTTACAGTGAGTAAATAACAGCAGAAGACAAAAAACAGGTTTTCTTTCACACAGAACTGAAAATCCTGCCGTAATTTACGCTCCCTTCATTTATTCCAAACCTGTTTTTCTTTCAATCTTCTGTAAAGAAAATATTTTAAAGAAAGCTGGAAACCTGTAACCATTGACTTCCATAGTATTTGTTTTTCCTACTATGGAAATAAATGGTTACAGGTTTCAGCTTTTTTCTAAATATGGCATTTAGTGTTCAACAGAAGACAGAAACTT
The DNA here is from genome assembly GCF_052040795.2 of Danio rerio. Classification (NCBI taxonomy): domain Eukaryota; kingdom Metazoa; phylum Chordata; class Actinopteri; order Cypriniformes; family Danionidae; genus Danio; species Danio rerio. The sequence continues at coordinate 31,814,101 of NC_141037.1, forward strand.
ACAAAAGTTTGAAACCACATGTGCCTGAGTGAACTAGTACAATTTGATTTGGGGGTGAACTGTACCTTTAAGAACAACTCCAAATCAATGTTTAATATTTTCAAGTTGAAATCAATAAGGGAGGCTTGGGTTTTACATAATATTTTGTTTTATAGAAAATAAATAAGGCTACAGTAGAACTGACAACCGGTAACATATAACTAGCCAGAGCAATGTCTGTAATTAACGTTAACGTGTTGTGTACAACATTATGACGGAGCGGCAGGCTAACGTAATACCCATGCTTTTCGTTTTATGTCAGGAATTACTGACACTTGCATTTGGCTAAACTTAAAAACGATTCAATACATACAGAATTCACTACTCACCATATCTTTGATGAAGGAAATCGCCTGAATATGATGTTTCGGAGGAGCTCTGCCATTGCTGCGCTGGAATTTAAACCCTATCCAACAAACGACTCTCACGCGCATGCGTACACGCGCTTTTGCTGCAAGGTTTGTTCGCCAAACACAAATACTATTTTCACTTCTGTTTGATAAATTTCCAAAGCACAGTTTTATGTTTGGTGAATGAATATTTGTAATTTTTACTTCAGACCAACAGCTAAAATTAATAATGTGGATTTTTTTTTTTTTTTTTCGTTTGGGGCTTATTATGGTGAAGTCGTTTGTTGAGTCAACATTTAATTGTCAGCGTCAACAATTATTTTATTTACAGTGTAATTTTGTTTTATAGAATCTAATAATGAAATAATTAATGCAAAAATATGATCAGATAAAAAAAACGTATTTGAAATTTGGTAAAATAAAGTTTGATTGCGACAAAATTTGATTAAAGTTGATTATGAAAATAAATAAATAAGTAAATAATTAAATAAAAGACAAAACTGTATGTATGTTTTCGTTTTTATTATTGTTTTGGGATCTAGATCTGATTATGATAAAAAATAATAATAATTATAATTATCAGGATATCTGCTTACCCCCAACTGATTTTAATGAAATTTAACTGAAAGTGTTCATGTTTCTGTATTACACATTTTGTTTAGTTCACACTATATTTACTTATTTATAATGTAAAAATGACACAACGTGTAATAGAGAAGCAATAGAGAAGAACTCCTCTACTGCTCTGATTGACTTTCTGCTGATCAAGTGTTGTTTACATTTAATTGACTCCAATATTCTGTCACCACGGCAACCAGAGTTTACACTGAAATCAACACATCTCTCTGAATCTGATCACTTGAGCTCTTTCAACTCTTCACTTTGACAAGTTTCACCAGATTGTCTGATTTGGAAAGTTGATAATCATGGAGCAGCGGCGCCTCAGACGAACCAGGAGTCTTCCAGCACACCTGAAGGACTTCCTGCTGGAGGGTGTCCCGTCGGTTCAGGATCCTGCAGCTGTGATCAGGTTGGATCATACTTACAGCTGTATCTCTTCCCCAGGTCTGAAGGAGCATCACCTGAAGAACGCAGCTGTCCTGCCCCAAATCCGTCCAGCATCCTCAGTGCCTTCAGTGGACGTGGGACAGCAGGAGGAGCCACTCTCGATCCATGGCTACAGCGTTCAGGCCTACCAGGACATCTACCGCTCTGTGGTCGAGCCCATGCTCAAGAGTCGTCCCTACAGCCTTCAGCTGGGCCTGGAGATCAAGCAGCGGCTGTGGGAGGCGCTCAGGTGTCCTGTGATGGAGGAGACGGTGCTGGCTGATGGACGAATCCTCATTACAGAACGCAGATGTGGGTCCAGACCAAACATCATGGCTCCTCGAGTCCATGTGGACATCAGTGGAGAGCCACTGCCTGAGAAGCCCAGCAGAAAGAGGGCCAGACGCTGAGTCTCCACAGTGTCCCAAACCACACTGCAGGCCTGCGTATGTATATAGTGTACATAGTTGTAGAGCAAGTTCACAGTAAGTTTCCTTTTGCATGTTTTGTTTCATCAATTGGTTGTTTTTATTGATTCTTGGTGTTGGTGACTTGAAGTTCTTGGTTTGCTCGGTGGTCTTCAGGATGTTTCAGGTGGTTTTCTGCACGGTTGTCGAGGTTTTCTGAGCGGTTGTTCTCGTGTTGCTGGTCGGTCGCTGGACTCTTCTGAGAGTTTCGATGCGTTTAGTGGTTTGCGGTGTCTGTTAGGTTAGGGTAGGTTAGGTTAGGGTCCCTCACGTGGTTTGCAGCTTGACGTGCTGTGAGGGCTTGTGTGCATCAGTGATGCTGAGAGCTTCGCCACTGGTACTTCACAGATACCGGCAGGGTCACCCATAGTGGACTGGTCTCAGCGGAGATGCCCGACTAAGACAAACCAGCTGATTCTGGACAGCAGATTTACATCAGAATCACCTGAAGATGTGGAAGTCGCAGGATTCGTGGAAGCAACCATTCTAAATAAATGAATCAATTAATAAATTTGTCATTTAATACATATAAAAGAGGCTGCGATTCTTTTCTTTTTCCTCTATTCTGTTGATTTTTATCAAGTTATAATTAACAAATAAAAGTAACAATTCTGGAATTATTATTACCCTTTTAACCTGATTTTCAAAACAACCCACCACTAATTGCACTATTAAAACTATAATAAAACTATAATAAAATAAGCCATAATAATAATAATCATAATAATAAAACATACACCAAATAAAACAAATGTTTAAATAATTTATTAAATTTTTTGATTGAATAATATTTACAATTATGTTATAAATATAAATTCTAATTATTTATACGCTGTAAAAAATGAATCAATATAATATTTATTTAAATAAATTTAAATATAATTTACTCCCCAAACTTCATTTCCTAGTGACTGGTCACATCTAAATTCAATTGTGGCAACAGCCTGTCAACATTGGCTCAATGAGAAATAATGTGTTGAGCCAATAAAAAAACCATCAAGTCTGCTCAATCATGTTTTTGGCCCAATTGAATGTTTTAGATTGTGTGCAACAAGCTTTTTTGGTTTCACCTAATTAAAAAATGTATATTGGTTAATTGTATATTGGTAAACAATGCTAAAGCAACTTTACTGAATTGTTTATTCCTCGTTGTCCTAAAAGAAAATGAATAATAGAATAATCAAAATCAAAATACACTAAACACTGCCACATTTATTTATTTATTTTCATTAAAGAGACGCTATTGTAAAAGTACTTTAGAATAACAAATACATTACACGTTTCAACAAAGTATACCCTATAAATTCCAGCATTTTATTTCTCCTATTATTGACCTCATTCTTTAAGGCGGAAGTTTTTCCGATTTGTTTCAGAACATCTGATTCAGTGCCCTGTGGGAGAAATGACTAGGAATATTAAACAGCAGAAAACAGACAAACTACTTGCTCTACAAACTAGTGTGTTTATGACTCTACAGACAAAGCAGAATAATATATTAAGAAAATATCAGTTTGCAACATCAAGCATCATAACAAACAGTTTTTAACGTCTAAAAATCAATGGAAGTGAATGAGAGCGGAAATCTCCAGCCAAAAAAGAAGTGAGGAATAAGGTCAATACCTAGAGCTAAAGTGTACTTAATATATATCCCAAATATCTGCAAAAATATATAAAATAAAAAAATAAAAACAGCATAAAATGTGAGTATTTTTGTGCGGTTACTTTAACCATTGTTTAGTGTTGTCACCTGGATACTTTCATTCTACAAAAGATAATCTGAACTTATGAAATCACATTTTTAATGGTTAAACCCATTCATTAACATTAAACATCTAATATATTTGCATATAAACAATGAACGGTTCATTCCGCTGTGGCTCCCCCTGATAAACAGGGGACTGAGCTGAAGGAAAATTAATAAATGAATATTAAAATCGTCAAAAGCACCATCAAATCTAAACAATGGGTTCCTTTACCCAGTTGACACAGATGATTCCAGAACAGAAAAAAAACTCACAAAAGTTTCAAGAAAAGTAAAAAAAAATCTTCAAGAGGAACTTCAAGCACATAAAGCTGCATCTGTTTCAAATATTTACCATGTAAACCTATTTAGTCATCGTATTCCAGGTTGAGTAGATACTATAATCCAAAAGCACAGAAGATGCATTGATAAAGTCTCCTATTGTCGAGCACCATCATCTCCTCTTCCAGGACAGCAGACATTCAGCACAGTTGACAGGGCTCTTAAACTTCATCATGCTCCTGATGCTAACAAGGATTCCCATCTTCATTGCATCTCTGTGGTTTTCCAATGGCCCTGTATGTTAGAAATATAAAACGGCAATGTCAATATTAAGCCTATATCAAATACATATTCAAATGTCACCATAATACTGTGTCATTTTCAAAAACACTATTCCTGTTGGATCACAAATGTAATTTTACAATAACAGAATGTGGATGTTCACATAGTTATTAGCATAGTAACCCTATAGTAATTAATACTTTCCATACTGTGAGAATGCTATGTGGTAAATTGCGCATTTATATGTAAAATGTCACTTTGGCCAGGCACCTGTTTGTTTACCGCAATGCTTCTAAATATCATTTACAGTGAGTAAATAACAGCAGAAGACAAAAAACAGGTTTTCTTTCACACAGAACTGAAAATCCTGCCGTAATTTACGCTCCCTTCATTTATTCCAAACCTGTTTTTCTTTCAATCTTCTGTAAAGAAAATATTTTAAAGAAAGCTGGAAACCTGTAACCATCGACTTCCATAGTATTTGTTTTTCCTACTATGGAAATAAATGGTTACAGGTTTCAGCTTTTTTCTAAATATGGCATTTAGTGTTCAACAGAAGACAGAAACTTACAAAAGTTTGAAACCACATGTGCCTGAGTGAACTAGTACAATTTGATTTGGGGGTGAACTGTACCTTTAAGAACAACTCCAAATCAATGTTTAATATTTTCAAGTTGAAATCAATAAGGCAGGCTTGTGTTTTACATAATATTTTGTTTTATAGAAAATAAATAAGGCTACAGTAGAACTGACAACCGGTAACATATAACTAGCCAGAGCAATGTCTGTAATTAACGTTAACGTGTTGTGTACAACATTATGACGGAGCGGCAGGCTAACGTAATACCCATGCTTTTCGTTTTATGTCAGGAATTACTGACACTTGCATTTGGCTAAACTTAAAAACGATTCAATACATACAGAATTCACTACTCACCATATCTTTGATGAAGGAAATCGCCTGAATATGATGTTTCGGAGGAGCTCTGCCATTGCTGCGCTGGAATTTAAACCCTATCCAACAAACGACTCTCACGCGCATGCGTACACGCGCTTTTGCTGCAAGGTTTGTTCGCCAAACACAAATACTATTTTCACTTCTGTTTGATAAATTTCCAAAGCACAGTTTTATGTTTGGTGAATGAATATTTGTAATTTTTACTTCAGACCATCAGCTAAAATTAATAATGTGGATTTTTTTTTTTTTTTTTCGTTTGGGGCTTATTATGGTGAAGTCATTTGTTGAGTCAACATTTAATTGTCAGCGTCAACAATTATTTTATTTACAGTGTAATTTTGTTTTATAGAATCTAATAATGAAATAATTAATGCAAAAATATGATCAGATAAAAAAAACGTATTTGAAATTTGGTAAAATAAAGTTTGATTGCGACAAAATTTGATTAAAGTTGATTATGAAAATAAATAAATAAGTAAATAATTAAATAAAAGACAAAACTGTATGTATGTTTTCGTTTTTATTATTGTTTTGGGATCTAGATCTGATTATGATAAAAAATAATAATAATTATAATTATCAGGATATCTGCTTACCCCCAACTGATTTTAATGAAATTTAACTGAAAGTGTTCATGTTTCTGTATTACACATTTTGTTTAGTTCACACTATATTTACTTATTTATAATGTAAAAATGACACAACGTGTAATAGAGAAGCAATAGAGAAGAACTCCTCTACTGCTCTGATTGACTTTCTGCTGATCAAGTGTTGTTTACATTTAATTGACTCCAATATTCTGTCACCACGGCAACCAGAGTTTACACTGAAATCAACACATCTCTCTGAATCTGATCACTTGAGCTCTTTCAACTCTTCACTTTGACAAGTTTCACCAGATTGTCTGATTTGGAAAGTTGATAATCATGGAGCAGCGGCGCCTCAGACGAACCAGGAGTCTTCCAGCACACCTGAAGGACTTCCTGCTGGAGGGTGTCCCGTCGGTTCAGGATCCTGCAGCTGTGATCAGGTTGGATCATACTTACAGCTGTATCTCTTCCCCAGGTCTGAAGGAGCATCACCTGAAGAACGCAGCTGTCCTGCCCCAAATCCGTCCAGCATCCTCAGTGCCTTCAGTGGACGTGGGACAGCAGGAGGAGCCACTCTCGATCCATGGCTACAGCGTTCAGGCCTACCAGGACATCTACCGCTCTGTGGTCGAGCCCATGCTCAAGAGTCGTCCCTACAGCCTTCAGCTGGGCCTGGAGATCAAGCAGCGGCTGTGGGAGGCGCTCAGGTGTCCTGTGATGGAGGAGACGGTGCTGGCTGATGGACGAATCCTCATTACAGAACGCAGATGTGGGTCCAGACCAAACATCATGGCTCCTCGAGTCCATGTGGACATCAGTGGAGAGCCACTGCCTGAGAAGCCCAGCAGAAAGAGGGCCAGACGCTGAGTCTCCACAGTGTCCCAAACCACACTGCAGGCCTGCGTATGTATATAGTGTACATAGTTGTAGAGCAAGTTCACAGTAAGTTTCCTTTTGCATGTTTTGTTTCATCAATTGGTTGTTTTTATTGATTCTTGGTGTTGGTGACTTGAAGTTCTTGGTTTGCTCGGTGGTCTTCAGGATGTTTCAGGTGGTTTTCTGCACGGTTGTCGAGGTTTTCTGAGCGGTTGTTCTCGTGTTGCTGGTCGGTCGCTGGACTCTTCTGAGAGTTTCGATGCGTTTAGTGGTTTGCGGTGTCTGTTAGGTTAGGGTAGGTTAGGTTAGGGTCCCTCACGTGGTTTGCAGCTTGACGTGCTGTGAGGGCTTGTGTGCATCAGTGATGCTGAGAGCTTCGCCACTGGTACTTCACAGATACCGGCAGGGTCACCCATAGTGGACTGGTCTCAGCGGAGATGCCCGACTAAGACAAACCAGCTGATTCTGGACAGCAGATTTACATCAGAATCACCTGAAGATGTGGAAGTCGCAGGATTCGTGGAAGCAACCATTCTAAATAAATGAATCAATTAATAAATTTGTCATTTAATACATATAAAAGAGGCTGCGATTCTTTTCTTTTTCCTCTATTCTGTTGATTTTTATCAAGTTATAATTAACAAATAAAAGTAACAATTCTGGAATTATTATTACCCTTTTAACCTGATTTTCAAAACAACCCACCACTAATTGCACTATTAAAACTATAATAAAACTATAATAAAATAAGCCATAATAATAATAATCATAATAATAAAACATACACCAAATAAAACAAATGTTTAAATAATTTATTAAATTTTTTGATTGAATAATATTTACAATTATGTTATAAATATAAATTCTAATTATTTATACGCTGTAAAAAATGAATCAATATAATATTTATTTAAATAAATTTAAATATAATTTACTCCCCAAACTTCATTTCCTAGTGACTGGTCACATCTAAATTCAATTGTGGCAACAGCCTGTCAACATTGGCTCAATGAGAAATAATGTGTTGAGCCAATAAAAAAACCATCAAGTCTGCTCAATCATGTTTTTGGCCCAATTGAATGTTTTAGATTGTGTGCAACAAGCTTTTTTGGTTTCACCTAATTAAAAAATGTATATTGGTTAATTGTATATTGGTAAACAATGCTAAAGCAACTTTACTGAATTGTTTATTCCTCGTTGTCCTAAAAGAAAATGAATAATAGAATAATCAAAATCAAAATACACTAAACACTGCCACATTTATTTATTTATTTTCATTAAAGAGACGCTATTGTAAAAGTACTTTAGAATAACAAATACATTACACATTTCAACAAAGTATACCCTATAAATTCCAGCATTTTATTTCTCCTATTATTGACCTCATTCTTTAAGGCGGAAGTTTTTCCGATTTGTTTCAGAACATCTGATTCAGTGCCCTGTGGGAGAAATGACTAGGAATATTAAACAGCAGAAAACAGACAAACTACTTGCTCTACAAACTAGTGTGTTTATGACTCTACAGACAAAGCAGAATAATATATTAAGAAAATATCAGTTTGCAACATCAAGCATCATAACAAACAGTTTTTAACGTCTAAAAATCAATGGAAGTGAATGAGAGCGGAAATCTCCAGCCAAAAAAGAAGTGAGGAATAAGGTCAATACCTAGAGCTAAAGTGTACTTAATATATATCCCAAATATCTGCAAAAATATATAAAATAAAAAAATAAAAACAGCATAAAATGTGAGTATTTTTGTGCGGTTACTTTAACCATTGTTTAGTGTTGTCACCTGGATACTTTCATTCTACAAAAGATAATCTGAACTTATGAAATCACATTTTTAATGGTTAAACCCATTCATTAACATTAAACATCTAATATATTTGCATATAAACAATGAACGGTTCATTCCGCTGTGGCTCCCCCTGATAAACAGGGGACTGAGCTGAAGGAAAATTAATAAATGAATATTAAAATCGTCAAAAGCACCATCAAATCTAAACAATGGGTTCCTTTACCCAGCTGACACAGATGATTCCAGAACAGAAAAAAAACTCACAAAAGTTTCAAGAAAAGTAAAAAAAAATCTTCAAGAGGAACTTCAAGCACATAAAGCTGCATCTGTTTCAAATATTTACCATGTAAACCTATTTAGTCATCGTATTCCAGGTTGAGTAGATACTATAATCCAAAAGCACAGAAGATGCATTGATAAAGTCTCCTATTGTCGAGCACCATCATCTCCTCTTCCAGGACAGCAGACATTCAGCACAGTTGACAGGGCTCTTAAACTTCATCATGCTCCTGATGCTAACAAGGATTCCCATCTTCATTGCATCTCTGTGGTTTTCCAATGGCCCTGTATGTTAGAAATATAAAACGGCAATGTCAATATTAAGCCTATATCAAATACATATTCAAATGTCACCATAATACTGTGTCATTTTCAAAAACACTATTCCTGTTGGATCACAAATGTAATTTTACAATAACAGAATGTGGATGTTCACATAGTTATTAGCATAGTAACCCTATAGTAATTAATACTTTCCATACTGTGAGAATGCTATGTGGTAAATTGCGCATTTATATGTAAAATGTCACTTTGGCCAGGCACCTGTTTGTTTACCGCAATGCTTCTAAATATCATTTACAGTGAGTAAATAACAGCAGAAGACAAAAAACAGGTTTTCTTTCACACAGAACTGAAAATCCTGCCGTAATTTACGCTCCCTTCATTTATTCCAAACCTGTTTTTCTTTCAATCTTCTGTAAAGAAAATATTTTAAAGAAAGCTGGAAACCTGTAACCATTGACTTCCATAGTATTTGTTTTTCCTACTATGGAAATAAATGGTTACAGGTTTCAGCTTTTTTCTAAATATGGCATTTAGTGTTCAACAGAAGACAGAAACTTACAAAAGTTTGAAACCACATGTGCCTGAGTGAACTAGTACAATTTGATTTGGGGGTGAACTGTACCTTTAAGAACAACTCCAAATCAATGTTTAATATTTTCAAGTTGAAATCAATAAGGGAGGCTTGGGTTTTACATAATATTTTGTTTTATAGAAAATAAATAAGGCTACAGTAGAACTGACAACCGGTAACATATAACTAGCCAGAGCAATGTCTGTAATTAACGTTAACGTGTTGTGTACAACATTATGACGGAGCGGCAGGCTAACGTAATACCCATGCTTTTCGTTTTATGTCAGGAATTACTGACACTTGCATTTGGCTAAACTTAAAAACGATTCAATACATACAGAATTCACTACTCACCATATCTTTGATGAAGGAAATCGCCTGAATATGATGTTTCGGAGGAGCTCTGCCATTGCTGCGCTGGAATTTAAACCCTATCCAACAAACGACTCTCACGCGCATGCGTACACGCGCTTTTGCTGCAAGGTTTGTTCGCCAAACACAAATACTATTTTCACTTCTGTTTGATAAATTTCCAAAGCACAGTTTTATGTTTGGTGAATGAATATTTGTAATTTTTACTTCAGACCAACAGCTAAAATTAATAATGTGGATTTTTTTTTTTTTTTTCGTTTGGGGCTTATTATGGTGAAGTCGTTTGTTGAGTCAACATTTAATTGTCAGCGTCAACAATTATTTTATTTACAGTGTAATTTTGTTTTATAGAATCTAATAATGAAATAATTAATGCAAAAATATGATCAGATAAAAAAAAACGTATTTGAAATTTGGTAAAATAAAGTTTGATTGCGACAAAATTTGATTAAAGTTGATTATGAAAATAAATAAATAAGTAAATAATTAAATAAAAGACAAAACTGTATGTATGTTTTCGTTTTTATTATTGTTTTGGGATCTAGATCTGATTATGATAAAAAATAATAATAATTATAATTATCAGGATATCTGCTTACCCCCAACTGATTTTAATGAAATTTAACTGAAAGTGTTCATGTTTCTGTATTACACATTTTGTTTAGTTCACACTATATTTACTTATTTATAATGTAAAAATGACACAACGTGTAATAGAGAAGCAATAGAGAAGAACTCCTCTACTGCTCTGATTGACTTTCTGCTGATCAAGTGTTGTTTACATTTAATTGACTCCAATATTCTGTCACCACGGCAACCAGAGTTTACACTGAAATCAACACATCTCTCTGAATCTGATCACTTGAGCTCTTTCAACTCTTCACTTTGACAAGTTTCACCAGATTGTCTGATTTGGAAAGTTGATAATCATGGAGCAGCGGCGCCTCAGACGAACCAGGAGTCTTCCAGCACACCTGAAGGACTTCCTGCTGGAGGGTGTCCCGTCGGTTCAGGATCCTGCAGCTGTGATCAGGTTGGATCATACTTACAGCTGTATCTCTTCCCCAGGTCTGAAGGAGCATCACCTGAAGAACGCAGCTGTCCTGCCCCAAATCCGTCCAGCATCCTCAGTGCCTTCAGTGGACGTGGGACAGCAGGAGGAGCCACTCTCGATCCATGGCTACAGCGTTCAGGCCTACCAGGACATCTACCGCTCTGTGGTCGAGCCCATGCTCAAGAGTCGTCCCTACAGCCTTCAGCTGGGCCTGGAGATCAAGCAGCGGCTGTGGGAGGCGCTCAGGTGTCCTGTGATGGAGGAGACGGTGCTGGCTGATGGACGAATCCTCATTACAGAACGCAGATGTGGGTCCAGACCAAACATCATGGCTCCTCGAGTCCATGTGGACATCAGTGGAGAGCCACTGCCTGAGAAGCCCAGCAGAAAGAGGGCCAGACGCTGAGTCTCCACAGTGTCCCAAACCACACTGCAGGCCTGCGTATGTATATAGTGTACATAGTTGTAGAGCAAGTTCACAGTAAGTTTCCTTTTGCATGTTTTGTTTCATCAATTGGTTGTTTTTATTGATTCTTGGTGTTGGTGACTTGAAGTTCTTGGTTTGCTCGGTGGTCTTCAGGATGTTTCAGGTGGTTTTCTGCACGGTTGTCGAGGTTTTCTGAGCGGTTGTTCTCGTGTTGCTGGTCGGTCGCTGGACTCTTCTGAGAGTTTCGATGCGTTTAGTGGTTTGCGGTGTCTGTTAGGTTAGGGTAGGTTAGGTTAGGGTCCCTCACGTGGTTTGCAGCTTGACGTGCTGTGAGGGCTTGTGTGCATCAGTGATGCTGAGAGCTTCGCCACTGGTACTTCACAGATACCGGCAGGGTCACCCATAGTGGACTGGTCTCAGCGGAGATGCCCGACTAAGACAAACCAGCTGATTCTGGACAGCAGATTTACATCAGAATCACCTGAAGATGTGGAAGTCGCAGGATTCGTGGAAGCAACCATTCTAAATAAATGAATCAATTAATAAATTTGTCATTTAATACATATAAAAGAGGCTGCGATTCTTTTCTTTTTCCTCTATTCTGTTGATTTTTATCAAGTTATAATTAACAAATAAAAGTAACAATTCTGGAATTATTATTACCCTTTTAACCTGATTTTCAAAACAACCCACCACTAATTGCACTATTAAAACTATAATAAAACTATAATAAAATAAGCCATAATAATAATAATCATAATAATAAAACATACACCAAATAAAACAAATGTTTAAATAATTTATTAAATTTTTTGATTGAATAATATTTACAATTATGTTATAAATATAAATTCTAATTATTTATACGCTGTAAAAAATGAATCAATATAATATTTATTTAAATAAATTTAAATATAATTTACTCCCCAAACTTCATTTCCTAGTGACTGGTCACATCTAAATTCAATTGTGGCAACAGCCTGTCAACATTGGCTCAATGAGAAATAATGTGTTGAGCCAATAAAAAAACCATCAAGTCTGCTCAATCATGTTTTTGGCCCAATTGAATGTTTTAGATTGTGTGCAACAAGCTTTTTTGGTTTCACCTAATTAAAAAATGTATATTGGTTAATTGTATATTGGTAAACAATGCTAAAGCAACTTTACTGAATTGTTTATTCCTCGTTGTCCTAAAAGAAAATGAATAATAGAATAATCAAAATCAAAATACACTAAACACTGCCACATTTATTTATTTATTTTCATTAAAGAGACGCTATTGTAAAAGTACTTTAGAATAACAAATACATTACACGTTTCAACAAAGTATACCCTATAAATTCCAGCATTTTATTTCTCCTATTATTGACCTCATTCTTTAAGGCGGAAGTTTTTCCGATTTGTTTCAGAACATCTGATTCAGTGCCCTGTGGGAGAAATGACTAGGAATATTAAACAGCAGAAAACAGACAAACTACTTGCTCTACAAACTAGTGTGTTTATGACTCTACAGACAAAGCAGAATAATATATTAAGAAAATATCAGTTTGCAACATCAAGCATCATAACAAACAGTTTTTAACGTCTAAAATCAATGGAAGTGAATGAGAGCGGAAATCTCCAGCCAAAAAAGAAGTGAGGAATAAGGTCAATACCTAGAGCTAAAGTGTACTTAATATATATCCCAAATATCTGCAAAAATATATAAAATAAAAAAATAAAAACAGCATAAAATGTGAGTATTTTTGTGCGGTTACTTTAACCATTGTTTAGTGTTGTCACCTGGATACTTTCATTCTACAAAAGATAATCTGAACTTATGAAATCACATTTTTAATGGTTAAACCCATTCATTAACATTAAACATCTAATATATTTGCATATAAACAATGAACGGTTCATTCCGCTGTGGCTCCCCCTGATAAACAGGGGACTGAGCTGAAGGAAAATTAATAAATGAATATTAAAATCGTCAAAAGCACCATCAAATCTAAACAATGGGTTCCTTTACCCAGTTGACACAGATGATTCCAGAACAGAAAAAAAACTCACAAAAGTTTCAAGAAAAGTAAAAAAAAATCTTCAAGAGGAACTTCAAGCACATAAAGCTGCATCTGTTTCAAATATTTACCATGTAAACCTATTTAGTCATCGTATTCCAGGTTGAGTAGATACTATAATCCAAAAGCACAGAAGATGCATTGATAAAGTCTCCTATTGTCGAGCACCATCATCTCCTCTTCCAGGACAGCAGACATTCAGCACAGTTGACAGGGCTCTTAAACTTCATCATGCTCCTGATGCTAACAAGGATTCCCATCTTCATTGCATCTCTGTGGTTTTCCAATGGCCCTGTATGTTAGAAATATAAAACGGCAATGTCAATATTAAGCCTATATCAAATACATATTCAAATGTCACCATAATACTGTGTCATTTTCAAAAACACTATTCCTGTTGGATCACAAATGTAATTTTACAATAACAGAATGTGGATGTTCACATAGTTATTAGCATAGTAACCCTATAGTAATTAATACTTTCCATACTGTGAGAATGCTATGTGGTAAATTGCGCATTTATATGTAAAATGTCACTTTGGCCAGGCACCTGTTTGTTTACCGCAATGCTTCTAAATATCATTTACAGTGAGTAAATAACAGCAGAAGACAAAAAACAGGTTTTCTTTCACACAGAACTGAAAATCCTGCCGTAATTTACGCTCCCTTCATTTATTCCAAACCTGTTTTTCTTTCAATCTTCTGTAAAGAAAATATTTTAAAGAAAGCTGGAAACCTGTAACCATTGACTTCCATAGTATTTGTTTTTCCTACTATGGAAATAAATGGTTACAGGTTTCAGCTTTTTTCTAAATATGGCATTTAGTGTTCAACAGAAGACAGAAACTTACAAAAGTTTGAAACCACATGTGCCTGAGTGAACTAGTACAATTTGATTTGGGGGTGAACTGTACCTTTAAGAACAACTCCAAATCAATGTTTAATATTTTCAAGTTGAAATCAATAAGGGAGGCTTGTGTTTTACATAATATTTTGTTTTATAGAAAATAAATAAGGCTACAGTAGAACTGACAACCGGTAACATATAACTAGCCAGAGCAATGTCTGTAATTAACGTTAACGTGTTGTGTACAACATTATGACGGAGCGGCAGGCTAACGTAATACCCATGCTTTTCGTTTTATGTCAGGAATTACTGACACTTGCATTTGGCTAAACTTAAAAACGATTCAATACATACAGAATTCACTACTCACCATATCTTTGATGAAGGAAATCGCCTGAATATGATGTTTCGGAGGAGCTCTGCCATTGCTGCGCTGGAATTTAAACCCTATCCAACAAACGACTCTCACGCGCATGCGTACACGCGCTTTTGCTGCAAGGTTTGTTCGCCAAACACAAATACTATTTTCACTTCTGTTTGATAAATTTCCAAAGCACAGTTTTATGTTTGGTGAATGAATATTTGTAATTTTTACTTCAGACCAACAGCTAAAATTAATAATGTGGATTTTTTTTTTTTTTTTTCGTTTGGGGCTTATTATGGTGAAGTCGTTTGTTGAGTCAACATTTAATTGTCAGCGTCAACAATTATTTTATTTACAGTGTAATTTTGTTTTATAGAATCTAATAATGAAATAATTAATGCAAAAATATGATCAGATAAAAAAAAACGTATTTGAAATTTGGTAAAATAAAGTTTGATTGCGACAAAATTTGATTAAAGTTGATTATGAAAATAAATAAATAAGTAAATAATTAAATAAAAGACAAAACTGTATGTATGTTTTCGTTTTTATTATTGTTTTGGGATCTAGATCTGATTATGATAAAAAATAATAATAATTATAATTATCAGGATATCTGCTTACCCCCAACTGATTTTAATGAAATTTAACTGAAAGTGTTCATGTTTCTGTATTACACATTTTGTTTAGTTCACACTATATTTACTTATTTATAATGTAAAAATGACACAACGTGTAATAGAGAAGCAATAGAGAAGAACTCCTCTACTGCTCTGATTGACTTTCTGCTGATCAAGTGTTGTTTACATTTAATTGACTCCAATATTCTGTCACCACGGCAACCAGAGTTTACACTGAAATCAACACATCTCTCTGAATCTGATCACTTGAGCTCTTTCAACTCTTCACTTTGACAAGTTTCACCAGATTGTCTGATTTGGAAAGTTGATAATCATGGAGCAGCGGCGCCTCAGACGAACCAGGAGTCTTCCAGCACACCTGAAGGACTTCCTGCTGGAGGGTGTCCCGTCGGTTCAGGATCCTGCAGCTGTGATCAGGTTGGATCATACTTACAGCTGTATCTCTTCCCCAGGTCTGAAGGAGCATCACCTGAAGAACGCAGCTGTCCTGCCCCAAATCCGTCCAGCATCCTCAGTGCCTTCAGTGGACGTGGGACAGCAGGAGGAGCCACTCTCGATCCATGGCTACAGCGTTCAGGCCTACCAGGACATCTACCGCTCTGTGGTCGAGCCCATGCTCAAGAGTCGTCCCTACAGCCTTCAGCTGGGCCTGGAGATCAAGCAGCGGCTGTGGGAGGCGCTCAGGTGTCCTGTGATGGAGGAGACGGTGCTGGCTGATGGACGAATCCTCATTACAGAACGCAGATGTGGGTCCAGACCAAACATCATGGCTCCTCGAGTCCATGTGGACATCAGTGGAGAGCCACTGCCTGAGAAGCCCAGCAGAAAGAGGGCCAGACGCTGAGTCTCCACAGTGTCCCAAACCACACTGCAGGCCTGCGTATGTATATAGTGTACATAGTTGTAGAGCAAGTTCACAGTAAGTTTCCTTTTGCATGTTTTGTTTCATCAATTGGTTGTTTTTATTGATTCTTGGTGTTGGTGACTTGAAGTTCTTGGTTTGCTCGGTGGTCTTCAGGATGTTTCAGGTGGTTTTCTGCACGGTTGTCGAGGTTTTCTGAGCGGTTGTTCTCGTGTTGCTGGTCGGTCGCTGGACTCTTCTGAGAGTTTCGATGCGTTTAGTGGTTTGCGGTGTCTGTTAGGTTAGGGTAGGTTAGGTTAGGGTCCCTCACGTGGTTTGCAGCTTGACGTGCTGTGAGGGCTTGTGTGCATCAGTGATGCTGAGAGCTTCGCCACTGGTACTTCACAGATACCGGCAGGGTCACCCATAGTGGACTGGTCTCAGCGGAGATGCCCGACTAAGACAAACCAGCTGATTCTGGACAGCAGATTTACATCAGAATCACCTGAAGATGTGGAAGTCGCAGGATTCGTGGAAGCAACCATTCTAAATAAATGAATCAATTAATAAATTTGTCATTTAATACATATAAAAGAGGCTGCGATTCTTTTCTTTTTCCTCTATTCTGTTGATTTTTATCAAGTTATAATTAACAAATAAAAGTAACAATTCTGGAATTATTATTACCCTTTTAACCTGATTTTCAAAACAACCCACCACTAATTGCACTATTAAAACTATAATAAAACTATAATAAAATAAGCCATAATAATAATAATCATAATAATAAAACATACACCAAATAAAACAAATGTTTAAATAATTTATTAAATTTTTTGATTGAATAATATTTACAATTATGTTATAAATATAAATTCTAATTATTTATACGCTGTAAAAAATGAATCAATATAATATTTATTTAAATAAATTTAAATATAATTTACTCCCCAAACTTCATTTCCTAGTGACTGGTCACATCTAAATTCAATTGTGGCAACAGCCTGTCAACATTGGCTCAATGAGAAATAATGTGTTGAGCCAATAAAAAAACCATCAAGTCTGCTCAATCATGTTTTTGGCCCAATTGAATGTTTTAGATTGTGTGCAACAAGCTTTTTTGGTTTCACCTAATTAAAAAATGTATATTGGTTAATTGTATATTGGTAAACAATGCTAAAGCAACTTTACTGAATTGTTTATTCCTCGTTGTCCTAAAAGAAAATGAATAATAGAATAATCAAAATCAAAATACACTAAACACTGCCACATTTATTTATTTATTTTCATTAAAGAGACGCTATTGTAAAAGTACTTTAGAATAACAAATACATTACACATTTCAACAAAGTATACCCTATAAATTCCAGCATTTTATTTCTCCTATTATTGACCTCATTCTTTAAGGCGGAAGTTTTTCCGATTTGTTTCAGAACATCTGATTCAGTGCCCTGTGGGAGAAATGACTAGGAATATTAAACAGCAGAAAACAGACAAACTACTTGCTCTACAAACTAGTGTGTTTATGACTCTACAGACAAAGCAGAATAATATATTAAGAAAATATCAGTTTGCAACATCAAGCATCATAACAAACAGTTTTTAACGTCTAAAAATCAATGGAAGTGAATGAGAGCGGAAATCTCCAGCCAAAAAAGAAGTGAGGAATAAGGTCAATACCTAGAGCTAAAGTGTACTTAATATATATCCCAAATATCTGCAAAAATATATAAAATAAAAAAATAAAAACAGCATAAAATGTGAGTATTTTTGTGCGGTTACTTTAACCATTGTTTAGTGTTGTCACCTGGATACTTTCATTCTACAAAAGATAATCTGAACTTATGAAATCACATTTTTAATGGTTAAACCCATTCATTAACATTAAACATCTAATATATTTGCATATAAACAATGAACGGTTCATTCCGCTGTGGCTCCCCCTGATAAACAGGGGACTGAGCTGAAGGAAAATTAATAAATGAATATTAAAATCGTCAAAAGCACCATCAAATCTAAACAATGGGTTCCTTTACCCAGCTGACACAGATGATTCCAGAACAGAAAAAAAACTCACAAAAGTTTCAAGAAAAGTAAAAAAAAATCTTCAAGAGGAACTTCAAGCACATAAAGCTGCATCTGTTTCAAATATTTACCATGTAAACCTATTTAGTCATCGTATTCCAGGTTGAGTAGATACTATAATCCAAAAGCACAGAAGATGCATTGATAAAGTCTCCTATTGTCGAGCACCATCATCTCCTCTTCCAGGACAGCAGACATTCAGCACAGTTGACAGGGCTCTTAAACTTCATCATGCTCCTGATGCTAACAAGGATTCCCATCTTCATTGCATCTCTGTGGTTTTCCAATGGCCCTGTATGTTAGAAATATAAAACGGCAATGTCAATATTAAGCCTATATCAAATACATATTCAAATGTCACCATAATACTGTGTCATTTTCAAAAACACTATTCCTGTTGGATCACAAATGTAATTTTACAATAACAGAATGTGGATGTTCACATAGTTATTAGCATAGTAACCCTATAGTAATTAATACTTTCCATACTGTGAGAATGCTATGTGGTAAATTGCGCATTTATATGTAAAATGTCACTTTGGCCAGGCACCTGTTTGTTTACCGCAATGCTTCTAAATATCATTTACAGTGAGTAAATAACAGCAGAAGACAAAAAACAGGTTTTCTTTCACACAGAACTGAAAATCCTGCCGTAATTTACGCTCCCTTCATTTATTCCAAACCTGTTTTTCTTTCAATCTTCTGTAAAGAAAATATTTTAAAGAAAGCTGGAAACCTGTAACCATTGACTTCCATAGTATTTGTTTTTCCTACTATGGAAATAAATGGTTACAGGTTTCAGCTTTTTTCTAAATATGGCATTTAGTGTTCAACAGAAGACAGAAACTTACAAAAGTTTGAAACCACATGTGCCTGAGTGAACTAGTACAATTTGATTTGGGGGTGAACTGTACCTTTAAGAACAACTCCAAATCAATGTTTAATATTTTCAAGTTGAAATCAATAAGGGAGGCTTGTGTTTTACATAATATTTTGTTTTATAGAAAATAAATAAGGCTACAGTAGAACTGACAACCGGTAACATATAACTAGCCAGAGCAATGTCTGTAATTAACGTTAACGTGTTGTGTACAACATTATGACGGAGCGGCAGGCTAACGTAATACCCATGCTTTTCGTTTTATGTCAGGAATTACTGACACTTGCATTTGGCTAAACTTAAAAACGATTCAATACATACAGAATTCACTACTCACCATATCTTTGATGAAGGAAATCGCCTGAATATGATGTTTCGGAGGAGCTCTGCCATTGCTGCGCTGGAATTTAAACCCTATCCAACAAACGACTCTCACGCGCATGCGTACACGCGCTTTTGCTGCAAGGTTTGTTCGCCAAACACAAATACTATTTTCACTTCTGTTTGATAAATTTCCAAAGCACAGTTTTATGTTTGGTGAATGAATATTTGTAATTTTTACTTCAGACCAACAGCTAAAATTAATAATGTGGATTTTTTTTTTTTTTTTCGTTTGGGGCTTATTATGGTGAAGTCGTTTGTTGAGTCAACATTTAATTGTCAGCGTCAACAATTATTTTATTTACAGTGTAATTTTGTTTTATAGAATCTAATAATGAAATAATTAATGCAAAAATATGATCAGATAAAAAAAAACGTATTTGAAATTTGGTAAAATAAAGTTTGATTGCGACAAAATTTGATTAAAGTTGATTATGAAAATAAATAAATAAGTAAATAATTAAATAAAAGACAAAACTGTATGTATGTTTTCGTTTTTATTATTGTTTTGGGATCTAGATCTGATTATGATAAAAAATAATAATAATTATAATTATCAGGATATCTGCTTACCCCCAACTGATTTTAATGAAATTTAACTGAAAGTGTTCATGTTTCTGTATTACACATTTTGTTTAGTTCACACTATATTTACTTATTTATAATGTAAAAATGACACAACGTGTAATAGAGAAGCAATAGAGAAGAACTCCTCTACTGCTCTGATTGACTTTCTGCTGATCAAGTGTTGTTTACATTTAATTGACTCCAATATTCTGTCACCACGGCAACCAGAGTTTACACTGAAATCAACACATCTCTCTGAATCTGATCACTTGAGCTCTTTCAACTCTTCACTTTGACAAGTTTCACCAGATTGTCTGATTTGGAAAGTTGATAATCATGGAGCAGCGGCGCCTCAGACGAACCAGGAGTCTTCCAGCACACCTGAAGGACTTCCTGCTGGAGGGTGTCCCGTCGGTTCAGGATCCTGCAGCTGTGATCAGGTTGGATCATACTTACAGCTGTATCTCTTCCCCAGGTCTGAAGGAGCATCACCTGAAGAACGCAGCTGTCCTGCCCCAAATCCGTCCAGCATCCTCAGTGCCTTCAGTGGACGTGGGACAGCAGGAGGAGCCACTCTCGATCCATGGCTACAGCGTTCAGGCCTACCAGGACATCTACCGCTCTGTGGTCGAGCCCATGCTCAAGAGTCGTCCCTACAGCCTTCAGCTGGGCCTGGAGATCAAGCAGCGGCTGTGGGAGGCGCTCAGGTGTCCTGTGATGGAGGAGACGGTGCTGGCTGATGGACGAATCCTCATTACAGAACGCAGATGTGGGTCCAGACCAAACATCATGGCTCCTCGAGTCCATGTGGACATCAGTGGAGAGCCACTGCCTGAGAAGCCCAGCAGAAAGAGGGCCAGACGCTGAGTCTCCACAGTGTCCCAAACCACACTGCAGGCCTGCGTATGTATATAGTGTACATAGTTGTAGAGCAAGTTCACAGTAAGTTTCCTTTTGCATGTTTTGTTTCATCAATTGGTTGTTTTTATTGATTCTTGGTGTTGGTGACTTGAAGTTCTTGGTTTGCTCGGTGGTCTTCAGGATGTTTCAGGTGGTTTTCTGCACGGTTGTCGAGGTTTTCTGAGCGGTTGTTCTCGTGTTGCTGGTCGGTCGCTGGACTCTTCTGAGAGTTTCGATGCGTTTAGTGGTTTGCGGTGTCTGTTAGGTTAGGGTAGGTTAGGTTAGGGTCCCTCACGTGGTTTGCAGCTTGACGTGCTGTGAGGGCTTGTGTGCATCAGTGATGCTGAGAGCTTCGCCACTGGTACTTCACAGATACCGGCAGGGTCACCCATAGTGGACTGGTCTCAGCGGAGATGCCCGACTAAGACAAACCAGCTGATTCTGGACAGCAGATTTACATCAGAATCACCTGAAGATGTGGAAGTCGCAGGATTCGTGGAAGCAACCATTCTAAATAAATGAATCAATTAATAAATTTGTCATTTAATACATATAAAAGAGGCTGCGATTCTTTTCTTTTTCCTCTATTCTGTTGATTTTTATCAAGTTATAATTAACAAATAAAAGTAACAATTCTGGAATTATTATTACCCTTTTAACCTGATTTTCAAAACAACCCACCACTAATTGCACTATTAAAACTATAATAAAACTATAATAAAATAAGCCATAATAATAATAATCATAATAATAAAACATACACCAAATAAAACAAATGTTTAAATAATTTATTAAATTTTTTGATTGAATAATATTTACAATTATGTTATAAATATAAATTCTAATTATTTATACGCTGTAAAAAATGAATCAATATAATATTTATTTAAATAAATTTAAATATAATTTACTCCCCAAACTTCATTTCCTAGTGACTGGTCACATCTAAATTCAATTGTGGCAACAGCCTGTCAACATTGGCTCAATGAGAAATAATGTGTTGAGCCAATAAAAAAACCATCAAGTCTGCTCAATCATGTTTTTGGCCCAATTGAATGTTTTAGATTGTGTGCAACAAGCTTTTTTGGTTTCACCTAATTAAAAAATGTATATTGGTTAATTGTATATTGGTAAACAATGCTAAAGCAACTTTACTGAATTGTTTATTCCTCGTTGTCCTAAAAGAAAATGAATAATAGAATAATCAAAATCAAAATACACTAAACACTGCCACATTTATTTATTTATTTTCATTAAAGAGACGCTATTGTAAAAGTACTTTAGAATAACAAATACATTACACGTTTCAACAAAGTATACCCTATAAATTCCAGCATTTTATTTCTCCTATTATTGACCTCATTCTTTAAGGCGGAAGTTTTTCCGATTTGTTTCAGAACATCTGATTCAGTGCCCTGTGGGAGAAATGACTAGGAATATTAAACAGCAGAAAACAGACAAACTACTTGCTCTACAAACTAGTGTGTTTATGACTCTACAGACAAAGCAGAATAATATATTAAGAAAATATCAGTTTGCAACATCAAGCATCATAACAAACAGTTTTTAACGTCTAAAATCAATGGAAGTGAATGAGAGCGGAAATCTCCAGCCAAAAAAGAAGTGAGGAATAAGGTCAATACCTAGAGCTAAAGTGTACTTAATATATATCCCAAATATCTGCAAAAATATATAAAATAAAAAAATAAAAACAGCATAAAATGTGAGTATTTTTGTGCGGTTACTTTAACCATTGTTTAGTGTTGTCACCTGGATACTTTCATTCTACAAAAGATAATCTGAACTTATGAAATCACATTTTTAATGGTTAAACCCATTCATTAACATTAAACATCTAATATATTTGCATATAAACAATGAACGGTTCATTCCGCTGTGGCTCCCCCTGATAAACAGGGGACTGAGCTGAAGGAAAATTAATAAATGAATATTAAAATCGTCAAAAGCACCATCAAATCTAAACAATGGGTTCCTTTACCCAGTTGACACAGATGATTCCAGAACAGAAAAAAAACTCACAAAAGTTTCAAGAAAAGTAAAAAAAAATCTTCAAGAGGAACTTCAAGCACATAAAGCTGCATCTGTTTCAAATATTTACCATGTAAACCTATTTAGTCATCGTATTCCAGGTTGAGTAGATACTATAATCCAAAAGCACAGAAGATGCATTGATAAAGTCTCCTATTGTCGAGCACCATCATCTCCTCTTCCAGGACAGCAGACATTCAGCACAGTTGACAGGGCTCTTAAACTTCATCATGCTCCTGATGCTAACAAGGATTCCCATCTTCATTGCATCTCTGTGGTTTTCCAATGGCCCTGTATGTTAGAAATATAAAACGGCAATGTCAATATTAAGCCTATATCAAATACATATTCAAATGTCACCATAATACTGTGTCATTTTCAAAAACACTATTCCTGTTGGATCACAAATGTAATTTTACAATAACAGAATGTGGATGTTCACATAGTTATTAGCATAGTAACCCTATAGTAATTAATACTTTCCATACTGTGAGAATGCTATGTGGTAAATTGCGCATTTATATGTAAAATGTCACTTTGGCCAGGCACCTGTTTGTTTACCGCAATGCTTCTAAATATCATTTACAGTGAGTAAATAACAGCAGAAGACAAAAAACAGGTTTTCTTTCACACAGAACTGAAAATCCTGCCGTAATTTACGCTCCCTTCATTTATTCCAAACCTGTTTTTCTTTCAATCTTCTGTAAAGAAAATATTTTAAAGAAAGCTGGAAACCTGTAACCATTGACTTCCATAGTATTTGTTTTTCCTACTATGGAAATAAATGGTTACAGGTTTCAGCTTTTTTCTAAATATGGCATTTAGTGTTCAACAGAAGACAGAAACTTACAAAAGTTTGAAACCACATGTGCCTGAGTGAACTAGTACAATTTGATTTGGGGGTGAACTGTACCTTTAAGAACAACTCCAAATCAATGTTTAATATTTTCAAGTTGAAATCAATAAGGGAGGCTTGTGTTTTACATAATATTTTGTTTTATAGAAAATAAATAAGGCTACAGTAGAACTGACAACCGGTAACATATAACTAGCCAGAGCAATGTCTGTAATTAACGTTAACGTGTTGTGTACAACATTATGACGGAGCGGCAGGCTAACGTAATACCCATGCTTTTCGTTTTATGTCAGGAATTACTGACACTTGCATTTGGCTAAACTTAAAAACGATTCAATACATACAGAATTCACTACTCACCATATCTTTGATGAAGGAAATCGCCTGAATATGATGTTTCGGAGGAGCTCTGCCATTGCTGCGCTGGAATTTAAACCCTATCCAACAAACGACTCTCACGCGCATGCGTACACGCGCTTTTGCTGCAAGGTTTGTTCGCCAAACACAAATACTATTTTCACTTCTGTTTGATAAATTTCCAAAGCACAGTTTTATGTTTGGTGAATGAATATTTGTAATTTTTACTTCAGACCAACAGCTAAAATTAATAATGTGGATTTTTTTTTTTTTTTTCGTTTGGGGCTTATTATGGTGAAGTCGTTTGTTGAGTCAACATTTAATTGTCAGCGTCAACAATTATTTTATTTACAGTGTAATTTTGTTTTATAGAATCTAATAATGAAATAATTAATGCAAAAATATGATCAGATAAAAAAAAACGTATTTGAAATTTGGTAAAATAAAGTTTGATTGCGACAAAATTTGATTAAAGTTGATTATGAAAATAAATAAATAAGTAAATAATTAAATAAAAGACAAAACTGTATGTATGTTTTCGTTTTTATTATTGTTTTGGGATCTAGATCTGATTATGATAAAAAATAATAATAATTATAATTATCAGGATATCTGCTTACCCCCAACTGATTTTAATGAAATTTAACTGAAAGTGTTCATGTTTCTGTATTACACATTTTGTTTAGTTCACACTATATTTACTTATTTATAATGTAAAAATGACACAACGTGTAATAGAGAAGCAATAGAGAAGAACTCCTCTACTGCTCTGATTGACTTTCTGCTGATCAAGTGTTGTTTACATTTAATTGACTCCAATATTCTGTCACCACGGCAACCAGAGTTTACACTGAAATCAACACATCTCTCTGAATCTGATCACTTGAGCTCTTTCAACTCTTCACTTTGACAAGTTTCACCAGATTGTCTGATTTGGAAAGTTGATAATCATGGAGCAGCGGCGCCTCAGACGAACCAGGAGTCTTCCAGCACACCTGAAGGACTTCCTGCTGGAGGGTGTCCCGTCGGTTCAGGATCCTGCAGCTGTGATCAGGTTGGATCATACTTACAGCTGTATCTCTTCCCCAGGTCTGAAGGAGCATCACCTGAAGAACGCAGCTGTCCTGCCCCAAATCCGTCCAGCATCCTCAGTGCCTTCAGTGGACGTGGGACAGCAGGAGGAGCCACTCTCGATCCATGGCTACAGCGTTCAGGCCTACCAGGACATCTACCGCTCTGTGGTCGAGCCCATGCTCAAGAGTCGTCCCTACAGCCTTCAGCTGGGCCTGGAGATCAAGCAGCGGCTGTGGGAGGCGCTCAGGTGTCCTGTGATGGAGGAGACGGTGCTGGCTGATGGACGAATCCTCATTACAGAACGCAGATGTGGGTCCAGACCAAACATCATGGCTCCTCGAGTCCATGTGGACATCAGTGGAGAGCCACTGCCTGAGAAGCCCAGCAGAAAGAGGGCCAGACGCTGAGTCTCCACAGTGTCCCAAACCACACTGCAGGCCTGCGTATGTATATAGTGTACATAGTTGTAGAGCAAGTTCACAGTAAGTTTCCTTTTGCATGTTTTGTTTCATCAATTGGTTGTTTTTATTGATTCTTGGTGTTGGTGACTTGAAGTTCTTGGTTTGCTCGGTGGTCTTCAGGATGTTTCAGGTGGTTTTCTGCACGGTTGTCGAGGTTTTCTGAGCGGTTGTTCTCGTGTTGCTGGTCGGTCGCTGGACTCTTCTGAGAGTTTCGATGCGTTTAGTGGTTTGCGGTGTCTGTTAGGTTAGGGTAGGTTAGGTTAGGGTCCCTCACGTGGTTTGCAGCTTGACGTGCTGTGAGGGCTTGTGTGCATCAGTGATGCTGAGAGCTTCGCCACTGGTACTTCACAGATACCGGCAGGGTCACCCATAGTGGACTGGTCTCAGCGGAGATGCCCGACTAAGACAAACCAGCTGATTCTGGACAGCAGATTTACATCAGAATCACCTGAAGATGTGGAAGTCGCAGGATTCGTGGAAGCAACCATTCTAAATAAATGAATCAATTAATAAATTTGTCATTTAATACATATAAAAGAGGCTGCGATTCTTTTCTTTTTCCTCTATTCTGTTGATTTTTATCAAGTTATAATTAACAAATAAAAGTAACAATTCTGGAATTATTATTACCCTTTTAACCTGATTTTCAAAACAACCCACCACTAATTGCACTATTAAAACTATAATAAAACTATAATAAAATAAGCCATAATAATAATAATCATAATAATAAAACATACACCAAATAAAACAAATGTTTAAATAATTTATTAAATTTTTTGATTGAATAATATTTACAATTATGTTATAAATATAAATTCTAATTATTTATACGCTGTAAAAAATGAATCAATATAATATTTATTTAAATAAATTTAAATATAATTTACTCCCCAAACTTCATTTCCTAGTGACTGGTCACATCTAAATTCAATTGTGGCAACAGCCTGTCAACATTGGCTCAATGAGAAATAATGTGTTGAGCCAATAAAAAAACCATCAAGTCTGCTCAATCATGTTTTTGGCCCAATTGAATGTTTTAGATTGTGTGCAACAAGCTTTTTTGGTTTCACCTAATTAAAAAATGTATATTGGTTAATTGTATATTGGTAAACAATGCTAAAGCAACTTTACTGAATTGTTTATTCCTCGTTGTCCTAAAAGAAAATGAATAATAGAATAATCAAAATCAAAATACACTAAACACTGCCACATTTATTTATTTATTTTCATTAAAGAGACGCTATTGTAAAAGTACTTTAGAATAACAAATACATTACACATTTCAACAAAGTATACCCTATAAATTCCAGCATTTTATTTCTCCTATTATTGACCTCATTCTTTAAGGCGGAAGTTTTTCCGATTTGTTTCAGAACATCTGATTCAGTGCCCTGTGGGAGAAATGACTAGGAATATTAAACAGCAGAAAACAGACAAACTACTTGCTCTACAAACTAGTGTGTTTATGACTCTACAGACAAAGCAGAATAATATATTAAGAAAATATCAGTTTGCAACATCAAGCATCATAACAAACAGTTTTTAACGTCTAAAAATCAATGGAAGTGAATGAGAGCGGAAATCTCCAGCCAAAAAAGAAGTGAGGAATAAGGTCAATACCTAGAGCTAAAGTGTACTTAATATATATCCCAAATATCTGCAAAAATATATAAAATAAAAAAATAAAAACAGCATAAAATGTGAGTATTTTTGTGCGGTTACTTTAACCATTGTTTAGTGTTGTCACCTGGATACTTTCATTCTACAAAAGATAATCTGAACTTATGAAATCACATTTTTAATGGTTAAACCCATTCATTAACATTAAACATCTAATATATTTGCATATAAACAATGAACGGTTCATTCCGCTGTGGCTCCCCCTGATAAACAGGGGACTGAGCTGAAGGAAAATTAATAAATGAATATTAAAATCGTCAAAAGCACCATCAAATCTAAACAATGGGTTCCTTTACCCAGCTGACACAGATGATTCCAGAACAGAAAAAAAACTCACAAAAGTTTCAAGAAAAGTAAAAAAAAATCTTCAAGAGGAACTTCAAGCACATAAAGCTGCATCTGTTTCAAATATTTACCATGTAAACCTATTTAGTCATCGTATTCCAGGTTGAGTAGATACTATAATCCAAAAGCACAGAAGATGCATTGATAAAGTCTCCTATTGTCGAGCACCATCATCTCCTCTTCCAGGACAGCAGACATTCAGCACAGTTGACAGGGCTCTTAAACTTCATCATGCTCCTGATGCTAACAAGGATTCCCATCTTCATTGCATCTCTGTGGTTTTCCAATGGCCCTGTATGTTAGAAATATAAAACGGCAATGTCAATATTAAGCCTATATCAAATACATATTCAAATGTCACCATAATACTGTGTCATTTTCAAAAACACTATTCCTGTTGGATCACAAATGTAATTTTACAATAACAGAATGTGGATGTTCACATAGTTATTAGCATAGTAACCCTATAGTAATTAATACTTTCCATACTGTGAGAATGCTATGTGGTAAATTGCGCATTTATATGTAAAATGTCACTTTGGCCAGGCACCTGTTTGTTTACCGCAATGCTTCTAAATATCATTTACAGTGAGTAAATAACAGCAGAAGACAAAAAACAGGTTTTCTTTCACACAGAACTGAAAATCCTGCCGTAATTTACGCTCCCTTCATTTATTCCAAACCTGTTTTTCTTTCAATCTTCTGTAAAGAAAATATTTTAAAGAAAGCTGGAAACCTGTAACCATTGACTTCCATAGTATTTGTTTTTCCTACTATGGAAATAAATGGTTACAGGTTTCAGCTTTTTTCTAAATATGGCATTTAGTGTTCAACAGAAGACAGAAACTTACAAAAGTTTGAAACCACATGTGCCTGAGTGAACTAGTACAATTTGATTTGGGGGTGAACTGTACCTTTAAGAACAACTCCAAATCAATGTTTAATATTTTCAAGTTGAAATCAATAAGGGAGGCTTGTGTTTTACATAATATTTTGTTTTATAGAAAATAAATAAGGCTACAGTAGAACTGACAACCGGTAACATATAACTAGCCAGAGCAATGTCTGTAATTAACGTTAACGTGTTGTGTACAACATTATGACGGAGCGGCAGGCTAACGTAATACCCATGCTTTTCGTTTTATGTCAGGAATTACTGACACTTGCATTTGGCTAAACTTAAAAACGATTCAATACATACAGA
Organism: Danio rerio; assembly: GCF_052040795.2. Taxonomy (NCBI): domain Eukaryota; kingdom Metazoa; phylum Chordata; class Actinopteri; order Cypriniformes; family Danionidae; genus Danio; species Danio rerio. Next base: position 31,843,117 of record NC_141037.1, read on the forward strand.
ATTCACTACTCACCATATCTTTGATGAAGGAAATCGCCTGAATATGATGTTTCGGAGGAGCTCTGCCATTGCTGCGCTGGAATTTAAACCCTATCCAACAAACGACTCTCACGCGCATGCGTACACGCGCTTTTGCTGCAAGGTTTGTTCGCCAAACACAAATACTATTTTCACTTCTGTTTGATAAATTTCCAAAGCACAGTTTTATGTTTGGTGAATGAATATTTGTAATTTTTACTTCAGACCAACAGCTAAAATTAATAATGTGGATTTTTTTTTTTTTTTTCGTTTGGGGCTTATTATGGTGAAGTCGTTTGTTGAGTCAACATTTAATTGTCAGCGTCAACAATTATTTTATTTACAGTGTAATTTTGTTTTATAGAATCTAATAATGAAATAATTAATGCAAAAATATGATCAGATAAAAAAAAACGTATTTGAAATTTGGTAAAATAAAGTTTGATTGCGACAAAATTTGATTAAAGTTGATTATGAAAATAAATAAATAAGTAAATAATTAAATAAAAGACAAAACTGTATGTATGTTTTCGTTTTTATTATTGTTTTGGGATCTAGATCTGATTATGATAAAAAATAATAATAATTATAATTATCAGGATATCTGCTTACCCCCAACTGATTTTAATGAAATTTAACTGAAAGTGTTCATGTTTCTGTATTACACATTTTGTTTAGTTCACACTATATTTACTTATTTATAATGTAAAAATGACACAACGTGTAATAGAGAAGCAATAGAGAAGAACTCCTCTACTGCTCTGATTGACTTTCTGCTGATCAAGTGTTGTTTACATTTAATTGACTCCAATATTCTGTCACCACGGCAACCAGAGTTTACACTGAAATCAACACATCTCTCTGAATCTGATCACTTGAGCTCTTTCAACTCTTCACTTTGACAAGTTTCACCAGATTGTCTGATTTGGAAAGTTGATAATCATGGAGCAGCGGCGCCTCAGACGAACCAGGAGTCTTCCAGCACACCTGAAGGACTTCCTGCTGGAGGGTGTCCCGTCGGTTCAGGATCCTGCAGCTGTGATCAGGTTGGATCATACTTACAGCTGTATCTCTTCCCCAGGTCTGAAGGAGCATCACCTGAAGAACGCAGCTGTCCTGCCCCAAATCCGTCCAGCATCCTCAGTGCCTTCAGTGGACGTGGGACAGCAGGAGGAGCCACTCTCGATCCATGGCTACAGCGTTCAGGCCTACCAGGACATCTACCGCTCTGTGGTCGAGCCCATGCTCAAGAGTCGTCCCTACAGCCTTCAGCTGGGCCTGGAGATCAAGCAGCGGCTGTGGGAGGCGCTCAGGTGTCCTGTGATGGAGGAGACGGTGCTGGCTGATGGACGAATCCTCATTACAGAACGCAGATGTGGGTCCAGACCAAACATCATGGCTCCTCGAGTCCATGTGGACATCAGTGGAGAGCCACTGCCTGAGAAGCCCAGCAGAAAGAGGGCCAGACGCTGAGTCTCCACAGTGTCCCAAACCACACTGCAGGCCTGCGTATGTATATAGTGTACATAGTTGTAGAGCAAGTTCACAGTAAGTTTCCTTTTGCATGTTTTGTTTCATCAATTGGTTGTTTTTATTGATTCTTGGTGTTGGTGACTTGAAGTTCTTGGTTTGCTCGGTGGTCTTCAGGATGTTTCAGGTGGTTTTCTGCACGGTTGTCGAGGTTTTCTGAGCGGTTGTTCTCGTGTTGCTGGTCGGTCGCTGGACTCTTCTGAGAGTTTCGATGCGTTTAGTGGTTTGCGGTGTCTGTTAGGTTAGGGTAGGTTAGGTTAGGGTCCCTCACGTGGTTTGCAGCTTGACGTGCTGTGAGGGCTTGTGTGCATCAGTGATGCTGAGAGCTTCGCCACTGGTACTTCACAGATACCGGCAGGGTCACCCATAGTGGACTGGTCTCAGCGGAGATGCCCGACTAAGACAAACCAGCTGATTCTGGACAGCAGATTTACATCAGAATCACCTGAAGATGTGGAAGTCGCAGGATTCGTGGAAGCAACCATTCTAAATAAATGAATCAATTAATAAATTTGTCATTTAATACATATAAAAGAGGCTGCGATTCTTTTCTTTTTCCTCTATTCTGTTGATTTTTATCAAGTTATAATTAACAAATAAAAGTAACAATTCTGGAATTATTATTACCCTTTTAACCTGATTTTCAAAACAACCCACCACTAATTGCACTATTAAAACTATAATAAAACTATAATAAAATAAGCCATAATAATAATAATCATAATAATAAAACATACACCAAATAAAACAAATGTTTAAATAATTTATTAAATTTTTTGATTGAATAATATTTACAATTATGTTATAAATATAAATTCTAATTATTTATACGCTGTAAAAAATGAATCAATATAATATTTATTTAAATAAATTTAAATATAATTTACTCCCCAAACTTCATTTCCTAGTGACTGGTCACATCTAAATTCAATTGTGGCAACAGCCTGTCAACATTGGCTCAATGAGAAATAATGTGTTGAGCCAATAAAAAAACCATCAAGTCTGCTCAATCATGTTTTTGGCCCAATTGAATGTTTTAGATTGTGTGCAACAAGCTTTTTTGGTTTCACCTAATTAAAAAATGTATATTGGTTAATTGTATATTGGTAAACAATGCTAAAGCAACTTTACTGAATTGTTTATTCCTCGTTGTCCTAAAAGAAAATGAATAATAGAATAATCAAAATCAAAATACACTAAACACTGCCACATTTATTTATTTATTTTCATTAAAGAGACGCTATTGTAAAAGTACTTTAGAATAACAAATACATTACACATTTCAACAAAGTATACCCTATAAATTCCAGCATTTTATTTCTCCTATTATTGACCTCATTCTTTAAGGCGGAAGTTTTTCCGATTTGTTTCAGAACATCTGATTCAGTGCCCTGTGGGAGAAATGACTAGGAATATTAAACAGCAGAAAACAGACAAACTACTTGCTCTACAAACTAGTGTGTTTATGACTCTACAGACAAAGCAGAATAATATATTAAGAAAATATCAGTTTGCAACATCAAGCATCATAACAAACAGTTTTTAACGTCTAAAAATCAATGGAAGTGAATGAGAGCGGAAATCTCCAGCCAAAAAAGAAGTGAGGAATAAGGTCAATACCTAGAGCTAAAGTGTACTTAATATATATCCCAAATATCTGCAAAAATATATAAAATAAAAAAATAAAAACAGCATAAAATGTGAGTATTTTTGTGCGGTTACTTTAACCATTGTTTAGTGTTGTCACCTGGATACTTTCATTCTACAAAAGATAATCTGAACTTATGAAATCACATTTTTAATGGTTAAACCCATTCATTAACATTAAACATCTAATATATTTGCATATAAACAATGAACGGTTCATTCCGCTGTGGCTCCCCCTGATAAACAGGGGACTGAGCTGAAGGAAAATTAATAAATGAATATTAAAATCGTCAAAAGCACCATCAAATCTAAACAATGGGTTCCTTTACCCAGCTGACACAGATGATTCCAGAACAGAAAAAAAACTCACAAAAGTTTCAAGAAAAGTAAAAAAAAATCTTCAAGAGGAACTTCAAGCACATAAAGCTGCATCTGTTTCAAATATTTACCATGTAAACCTATTTAGTCATCGTATTCCAGGTTGAGTAGATACTATAATCCAAAAGCACAGAAGATGCATTGATAAAGTCTCCTATTGTCGAGCACCATCATCTCCGCTTCCAGGACAGCAGACATTCAGCACAGTTGACAGGGCTCTTAAACTTCATCATGCTCCTGATGCTAACAAGGATTCCCATCTTCATTGCATCTCTGTGGTTTTCCAATGGCCCTGTATGTTAGAAATATAAAACGGCAATGTCAATATTAAGCCTATATCAAATACATATTCAAATGTCACCATAATACTGTGTCATTTTCAAAAACACTATTCCTGTTGGATCACAAATGTAATTTTACAATAACAGAATGTGGATGTTCACATAGTTATTAGCATAGTAACCCTATAGTAATTAATACTTTCCATACTGTGAGAATGCTATGTGGTAAATTGCGCATTTATATGTAAAATGTCACTTTGGCCAGGCACCTGTTTGTTTACCGCAATGCTTCTAAATATCATTTACAGTGAGTAAATAACAGCAGAAGACAAAAAACAGGTTTTCTTTCACACAGAACTGAAAATCCTGCCGTAATTTACGCTCCCTTCATTTATTCCAAACCTGTTTTTCTTTCAATCTTCTGTAAAGAAAATATTTTAAAGAAAGCTGGAAACCTGTAACCATCGACTTCCATAGTATTTGTTTTTCCTACTATGGAAATAAATGGTTACAGGTTTCAGCTTTTTTCTAAATATGGCATTTAGTGTTCAACAGAAGACAGAAACTTACAAAAGTTTGAAACCACATGTGCCTGAGTGAACTAGTACAATTTGATTTGGGGGTGAACTGTACCTTTAAGAACAACTCCAAATCAATGTTTAATATTTTCAAGTTGAAATCAATAAGGGAGGCTTGGGTTTTACATAATATTTTGTTTTATAGAAAATAAATAAGGCTACAGTAGAACTGACAACCGGTAACATATAACTAGCCAGAGCAATGTCTGTAATTAACGTTAACGTGTTGTGTACAACATTATGACGGAGCGGCAGGCTAACGTAATACCCATGCTTTTCGTTTTATGTCAGGAATTACTGACACTTGCATTTGGCTAAACTTAAAAACGATTCAATACATACAGAATTCACTACTCACCATATCTTTGATGAAGGAAATCGCCTGAATATGATGTTTCGGAGGAGCTCTGCCATTGCTGCGCTGGAATTTAAACCCTATCCAACAAACGACTCTCACGCGCATGCGTACACGCGCTTTTGCTGCAAGGTTTGTTCGCCAAACACAAATACTATTTTCACTTCTGTTTGATAAATTTCCAAAGCACAGTTTTATGTTTGGTGAATGAATATTTGTAATTTTTACTTCAGACCATCAGCTAAAATTAATAATGTGGATTTTTTTTTTTTTTTTCGTTTGGGGCTTATTATGGTGAAGTCATTTGTTGAGTCAACATTTAATTGTCAGCGTCAACAATTATTTTATTTACAGTGTAATTTTGTTTTATAGAATCTAATAATGAAATAATTAATGCAAAAATATGATCAGATAAAAAAAACGTATTTGAAATTTGGTAAAATAAAGTTTGATTGCGACAAAATTTGATTAAAGTTGATTATGAAAATAAATAAATAAGTAAATAATTAAATAAAAGACAAAACTGTATGTATGTTTTCGTTTTTATTATTGTTTTGGGATCTAGATCTGATTATGATAAAAAATAATAATAATTATAATTATCAGGATATCTGCTTACCCCCAACTGATTTTAATGAAATTTAACTGAAAGTGTTCATGTTTCTGTATTACACATTTTGTTTAGTTCACACTATATTTACTTATTTATAATGTAAAAATGACACAACGTGTAATAGAGAAGCAATAGAGAAGAACTCCTCTACTGCTCTGATTGACTTTCTGCTGATCAAGTGTTGTTTACATTTAATTGACTCCAATATTCTGTCACCACGGCAACCAGAGTTTACACTGAAATCAACACATCTCTCTGAATCTGATCACTTGAGCTCTTTCAACTCTTCACTTTGACAAGTTTCACCAGATTGTCTGATTTGGAAAGTTGATAATCATGGAGCAGCGGCGCCTCAGACGAACCAGGAGTCTTCCAGCACACCTGAAGGACTTCCTGCTGGAGGGTGTCCCGTCGGTTCAGGATCCTGCAGCTGTGATCAGGTTGGATCATACTTACAGCTGTATCTCTTCCCCAGGTCTGAAGGAGCATCACCTGAAGAACGCAGCTGTCCTGCCCCAAATCCGTCCAGCATCCTCAGTGCCTTCAGTGGACGTGGGACAGCAGGAGGAGCCACTCTCGATCCATGGCTACAGCGTTCAGGCCTACCAGGACATCTACCGCTCTGTGGTCGAGCCCATGCTCAAGAGTCGTCCCTACAGCCTTCAGCTGGGCCTGGAGATCAAGCAGCGGCTGTGGGAGGCGCTCAGGTGTCCTGTGATGGAGGAGACGGTGCTGGCTGATGGACGAATCCTCATTACAGAACGCAGATGTGGGTCCAGACCAAACATCATGGCTCCTCGAGTCCATGTGGACATCAGTGGAGAGCCACTGCCTGAGAAGCCCAGCAGAAAGAGGGCCAGACGCTGAGTCTCCACAGTGTCCCAAACCACACTGCAGGCCTGCGTATGTATATAGTGTACATAGTTGTAGAGCAAGTTCACAGTAAGTTTCCTTTTGCATGTTTTGTTTCATCAATTGGTTGTTTTTATTGATTCTTGGTGTTGGTGACTTGAAGTTCTTGGTTTGCTCGGTGGTCTTCAGGATGTTTCAGGTGGTTTTCTGCACGGTTGTCGAGGTTTTCTGAGCGGTTGTTCTCGTGTTGCTGGTCGGTCGCTGGACTCTTCTGAGAGTTTCGATGCGTTTAGTGGTTTGCGGTGTCTGTTAGGTTAGGGTAGGTTAGGTTAGGGTCCCTCACGTGGTTTGCAGCTTGACGTGCTGTGAGGGCTTGTGTGCATCAGTGATGCTGAGAGCTTCGCCACTGGTACTTCACAGATACCGGCAGGGTCACCCATAGTGGACTGGTCTCAGCGGAGATGCCCGACTAAGACAAACCAGCTGATTCTGGACAGCAGATTTACATCAGAATCACCTGAAGATGTGGAAGTCGCAGGATTCGTGGAAGCAACCATTCTAAATAAATGAATCAATTAATAAATTTGTCATTTAATACATATAAAAGAGGCTGCGATTCTTTTCTTTTTCCTCTATTCTGTTGATTTTTATCAAGTTATAATTAACAAATAAAAGTAACAATTCTGGAATTATTATTACCCTTTTAACCTGATTTTCAAAACAACCCACCACTAATTGCACTATTAAAACTATAATAAAACTATAATAAAATAAGCCATAATAATAATAATCATAATAATAAAACATACACCAAATAAAACAAATGTTTAAATAATTTATTAAATTTTTTGATTGAATAATATTTACAATTATGTTATAAATATAAATTCTAATTATTTATACGCTGTAAAAAATGAATCAATATAATATTTATTTAAATAAATTTAAATATAATTTACTCCCCAAACTTCATTTCCTAGTGACTGGTCACATCTAAATTCAATTGTGGCAACAGCCTGTCAACATTGGCTCAATGAGAAATAATGTGTTGAGCCAATAAAAAAACCATCAAGTCTGCTCAATCATGTTTTTGGCCCAATTGAATGTTTTAGATTGTGTGCAACAAGCTTTTTTGGTTTCACCTAATTAAAAAATGTATATTGGTTAATTGTATATTGGTAAACAATGCTAAAGCAACTTTACTGAATTGTTTATTCCTCGTTGTCCTAAAAGAAAATGAATAATAGAATAATCAAAATCAAAATACACTAAACACTGCCACATTTATTTATTTATTTTCATTAAAGAGACGCTATTGTAAAAGTACTTTAGAATAACAAATACATTACACATTTCAACAAAGTATACCCTATAAATTCCAGCATTTTATTTCTCCTATTATTGACCTCATTCTTTAAGGCGGAAGTTTTTCCGATTTGTTTCAGAACATCTGATTCAGTGCCCTGTGGGAGAAATGACTAGGAATATTAAACAGCAGAAAACAGACAAACTACTTGCTCTACAAACTAGTGTGTTTATGACTCTACAGACAAAGCAGAATAATATATTAAGAAAATATCAGTTTGCAACATCAAGCATCATAACAAACAGTTTTTAACGTCTAAAAATCAATGGAAGTGAATGAGAGCGGAAATCTTCAGCCAAAAAGAAGTGAGGAATAAGGTCAATACCTAGAGCTAAAGTGTACTTAATATATATCCCAAATATCTGCAAAAATATATAAAATAAAAAAATAAAAACAGCATAAAATGTGAGTATTTTTGTGCGGTTACTTTAACCATTGTTTAGTGTTGTCACCTGGATACTTTCATTCTACAAAAGATAATCTGAACTTATGAAATCACATTTTTAATGGTTAAACCCATTCATTAACATTAAACATCTAATATATTTGCATATAAACAATGAACGGTTCATTCCGCTGTGGCTCCCCCTGATAAACAGGGGACTGAGCTGAAGGAAAATTAATAAATGAATATTAAAATCGTCAAAAGCACCATCAAATCTAAACAATGGGTTCCTTTACCCAGTTGACACAGATGATTCCAGAACAGAAAAAAAACTCACAAAAGTTTCAAGAAAAGTAAAAAAAAATCTTCAAGAGGAACTTCAAGCACATAAAGCTGCATCTGTTTCAAATATTTACCATGTAAACCTATTTAGTCATCGTATTCCAGGTTGAGTAGATACTATAATCCAAAAGCACAGAAGATGCATTGATAAAGTCTCCTATTGTCGAGCACCATCATCTCCGCTTCCAGGACAGCAGACATTCAGCACAGTTGACAGGGCTCTTAAACTTCATCATGCTCCTGATGCTAACAAGGATTCCCATCTTCATTGCATCTCTGTGGTTTTCCAATGGCCCTGTATGTTAGAAATATAAAACGGCAATGTCAATATTAAGCCTATATCAAATACATATTCAAATGTCACCATAATACTGTGTCATTTTCAAAAACACTATTCCTGTTGGATCACAAATGTAATTTTACAATAACAGAATGTGGATGTTCACATAGTTATTAGCATAGTAACCCTATAGTAATTAATACTTTCCATACTGTGAGAATGCTATGTGGTAAATTGCGCATTTATATGTAAAATGTCACTTTGGCCAGGCACCTGTTTGTTTACCGCAATGCTTCTAAATATCATTTACAGTGAGTAAATAACAGCAGAAGACAAAAAACAGGTTTTCTTTCACACAGAACTGAAAATCCTGCCGTAATTTACGCTCCCTTCATTTATTCCAAACCTGTTTTTCTTTCAATCTTCTGTAAAGAAAATATTTTAAAGAAAGCTGGAAACCTGTAACCATCGACTTCCATAGTATTTGTTTTTCCTACTATGGAAATAAATGGTTACAGGTTTCAGCTTTTTTCTAAATATGGCATTTAGTGTTCAACAGAAGACAGAAACTTACAAAAGTTTGAAACCACATGTGCCTGAGTGAACTAGTACAATTTGATTTGGGGGTGAACTGTACCTTTAAGAACAACTCCAAATCAATGTTTAATATTTTCAAGTTGAAATCAATAAGGGAGGCTTGGGTTTTACATAATATTTTGTTTTATAGAAAATAAATAAGGCTACAGTAGAACTGACAACCGGTAACATATAACTAGCCAGAGCAATGTCTGTAATTAACGTTAACGTGTTGTGTACAACATTATGACGGAGCGGCAGGCTAACGTAATACCCATGCTTTTCGTTTTATGTCAGGAATTACTGACACTTGCATTTGGCTAAACTTAAAAACGATTCAATACATACAGAATTCACTACTCACCATATCTTTGATGAAGGAAATCGCCTGAATATGATGTTTCGGAGGAGCTCTGCCATTGCTGCGCTGGAATTTAAACCCTATCCAACAAACGACTCTCACGCGCATGCGTACACGCGCTTTTGCTGCAAGGTTTGTTCGCCAAACACAAATACTATTTTCACTTCTGTTTGATAAATTTCCAAAGCACAGTTTTATGTTTGGTGAATGAATATTTGTAATTTTTACTTCAGACCATCAGCTAAAATTAATAATGTGGATTTTTTTTTTTTTTTTCGTTTGGGGCTTATTATGGTGAAGTCATTTGTTGAGTCAACATTTAATTGTCAGCGTCAACAATTATTTTATTTACAGTGTAATTTTGTTTTATAGAATCTAATAATGAAATAATTAATGCAAAAATATGATCAGATAAAAAAAACGTATTTGAAATTTGGTAAAATAAAGTTTGATTGCGACAAAATTTGATTAAAGTTGATTATGAAAATAAATAAATAAGTAAATAATTAAATAAAAGACAAAACTGTATGTATGTTTTCGTTTTTATTATTGTTTTGGGATCTAGATCTGATTATGATAAAAAATAATAATAATTATAATTATCAGGATATCTGCTTACCCCCAACTGATTTTAATGAAATTTAACTGAAAGTGTTCATGTTTCTGTATTACACATTTTGTTTAGTTCACACTATATTTACTTATTTATAATGTAAAAATGACACAACGTGTAATAGAGAAGCAATAGAGAAGAACTCCTCTACTGCTCTGATTGACTTTCTGCTGATCAAGTGTTGTTTACATTTAATTGACTCCAATATTCTGTCACCACGGCAACCAGAGTTTACACTGAAATCAACACATCTCTCTGAATCTGATCACTTGAGCTCTTTCAACTCTTCACTTTGACAAGTTTCACCAGATTGTCTGATTTGGAAAGTTGATAATCATGGAGCAGCGGCGCCTCAGACGAACCAGGAGTCTTCCAGCACACCTGAAGGACTTCCTGCTGGAGGGTGTCCCGTCGGTTCAGGATCCTGCAGCTGTGATCAGGTTGGATCATACTTACAGCTGTATCTCTTCCCCAGGTCTGAAGGAGCATCACCTGAAGAACGCAGCTGTCCTGCCCCAAATCCGTCCAGCATCCTCAGTGCCTTCAGTGGACGTGGGACAGCAGGAGGAGCCACTCTCGATCCATGGCTACAGCGTTCAGGCCTACCAGGACATCTACCGCTCTGTGGTCGAGCCCATGCTCAAGAGTCGTCCCTACAGCCTTCAGCTGGGCCTGGAGATCAAGCAGCGGCTGTGGGAGGCGCTCAGGTGTCCTGTGATGGAGGAGACGGTGCTGGCTGATGGACGAATCCTCATTACAGAACGCAGATGTGGGTCCAGACCAAACATCATGGCTCCTCGAGTCCATGTGGACATCAGTGGAGAGCCACTGCCTGAGAAGCCCAGCAGAAAGAGGGCCAGACGCTGAGTCTCCACAGTGTCCCAAACCACACTGCAGGCCTGCGTATGTATATAGTGTACATAGTTGTAGAGCAAGTTCACAGTAAGTTTCCTTTTGCATGTTTTGTTTCATCAATTGGTTGTTTTTATTGATTCTTGGTGTTGGTGACTTGAAGTTCTTGGTTTGCTCGGTGGTCTTCAGGATGTTTCAGGTGGTTTTCTGCACGGTTGTCGAGGTTTTCTGAGCGGTTGTTCTCGTGTTGCTGGTCGGTCGCTGGACTCTTCTGAGAGTTTCGATGCGTTTAGTGGTTTGCGGTGTCTGTTAGGTTAGGGTAGGTTAGGTTAGGGTCCCTCACGTGGTTTGCAGCTTGACGTGCTGTGAGGGCTTGTGTGCATCAGTGATGCTGAGAGCTTCGCCACTGGTACTTCACAGATACCGGCAGGGTCACCCATAGTGGACTGGTCTCAGCGGAGATGCCCGACTAAGACAAACCAGCTGATTCTGGACAGCAGATTTACATCAGAATCACCTGAAGATGTGGAAGTCGCAGGATTCGTGGAAGCAACCATTCTAAATAAATGAATCAATTAATAAATTTGTCATTTAATACATATAAAAGAGGCTGCGATTCTTTTCTTTTTCCTCTATTCTGTTGATTTTTATCAAGTTATAATTAACAAATAAAAGTAACAATTCTGGAATTATTATTACCCTTTTAACCTGATTTTCAAAACAACCCACCACTAATTGCACTATTAAAACTATAATAAAACTATAATAAAATAAGCCATAATAATAATAATCATAATAATAAAACATACACCAAATAAAACAAATGTTTAAATAATTTATTAAATTTTTTGATTGAATAATATTTACAATTATGTTATAAATATAAATTCTAATTATTTATACGCTGTAAAAAATGAATCAATATAATATTTATTTAAATAAATTTAAATATAATTTACTCCCCAAACTTCATTTCCTAGTGACTGGTCACATCTAAATTCAATTGTGGCAACAGCCTGTCAACATTGGCTCAATGAGAAATAATGTGTTGAGCCAATAAAAAAACCATCAAGTCTGCTCAATCATGTTTTTGGCCCAATTGAATGTTTTAGATTGTGTGCAACAAGCTTTTTTGGTTTCACCTAATTAAAAAATGTATATTGGTTAATTGTATATTGGTAAACAATGCTAAAGCAACTTTACTGAATTGTTTATTCCTCGTTGTCCTAAAAGAAAATGAATAATAGAATAATCAAAATCAAAATACACTAAACACTGCCACATTTATTTATTTATTTTCATTAAAGAGACGCTATTGTAAAAGTACTTTAGAATAACAAATACATTACACATTTCAACAAAGTATACCCTATAAATTCCAGCATTTTATTTCTCCTATTATTGACCTCATTCTTTAAGGCGGAAGTTTTTCCGATTTGTTTCAGAACATCTGATTCAGTGCCCTGTGGGAGAAATGACTAGGAATATTAAACAGCAGAAAACAGACAAACTACTTGCTCTACAAACTAGTGTGTTTATGACTCTACAGACAAAGCAGAATAATATATTAAGAAAATATCAGTTTGCAACATCAAGCATCATAACAAACAGTTTTTAACGTCTAAAAATCAATGGAAGTGAATGAGAGCGGAAATCTCCAGCCAAAAAAGAAGTGAGGAATAAGGTCAATACCTAGAGCTAAAGTGTACTTAATATATATCCCAAATATCTGCAAAAATATATAAAATAAAAAAATAAAAACAGCATAAAATGTGAGTATTTTTGTGCGGTTACTTTAACCATTGTTTAGTGTTGTCACCTGGATACTTTCATTCTACAAAAGATAATCTGAACTTATGAAATCACATTTTTAATGGTTAAACCCATTCATTAACATTAAACATCTAATATATTTGCATATAAACAATGAACGGTTCATTCCGCTGTGGCTCCCCCTGATAAACAGGGGACTGAGCTGAAGGAAAATTAATAAATGAATATTAAAATCGTCAAAAGCACCATCAAATCTAAACAATGGGTTCCTTTACCCAGTTGACACAGATGATTCCAGAACAGAAAAAAAACTCACAAAAGTTTCAAGAAAAGTAAAAAAAAATCTTCAAGAGGAACTTCAAGCACATAAAGCTGCATCTGTTTCAAATATTTACCATGTAAACCTATTTAGTCATCGTATTCCAGGTTGAGTAGATACTATAATCCAAAAGCACAGAAGATGCATTGATAAAGTCTCCTATTGTCGAGCACCATCATCTCCGCTTCCAGGACAGCAGACATTCAGCACAGTTGACAGGGCTCTTAAACTTCATCATGCTCCTGATGCTAACAAGGATTCCCATCTTCATTGCATCTCTGTGGTTTTCCAATGGCCCTGTATGTTAGAAATATAAAACGGCAATGTCAATATTAAGCCTATATCAAATACATATTCAAATGTCACCATAATACTGTGTCATTTTCAAAAACACTATTCCTGTTGGATCACAAATGTAATTTTACAATAACAGAATGTGGATGTTCACATAGTTATTAGCATAGTAACCCTATAGTAATTAATACTTTCCATACTGTGAGAATGCTATGTGGTAAATTGCGCATTTATATGTAAAATGTCACTTTGGCCAGGCACCTGTTTGTTTACCGCAATGCTTCTAAATATCATTTACAGTGAGTAAATAACAGCAGAAGACAAAAAACAGGTTTTCTTTCACACAGAACTGAAAATCCTGCCGTAATTTACGCTCCCTTCATTTATTCCAAACCTGTTTTTCTTTCAATCTTCTGTAAAGAAAATATTTTAAAGAAAGCTGGAAACCTGTAACCATCGACTTCCATAGTATTTGTTTTTCCTACTATGGAAATAAATGGTTACAGGTTTCAGCTTTTTTCTAAATATGGCATTTAGTGTTCAACAGAAGACAGAAACTTACAAAAGTTTGAAACCACATGTGCCTGAGTGAACTAGTACAATTTGATTTGGGGGTGAACTGTACCTTTAAGAACAACTCCAAATCAATGTTTAATATTTTCAAGTTGAAATCAATAAGGGAGGCTTGGGTTTTACATAATATTTTGTTTTATAGAAAATAAATAAGGCTACAGTAGAACTGACAACCGGTAACATATAACTAGCCAGAGCAATGTCTGTAATTAACGTTAACGTGTTGTGTACAACATTATGACGGAGCGGCAGGCTAACGTAATACCCATGCTTTTCGTTTTATGTCAGGAATTACTGACACTTGCATTTGGCTAAACTTAAAAACGATTCAATACATACAGAATTCACTACTCACCATATCTTTGATGAAGGAAATCGCCTGAATATGATGTTTCGGAGGAGCTCTGCCATTGCTGCGCTGGAATTTAAACCCTATCCAACAAACGACTCTCACGCGCATGCGTACACGCGCTTTTGCTGCAAGGTTTGTTCGCCAAACACAAATACTATTTTCACTTCTGTTTGATAAATTTCCAAAGCACAGTTTTATGTTTGGTGAATGAATATTTGTAATTTTTACTTCAGACCATCAGCTAAAATTAATAATGTGGATTTTTTTTTTTTTTTTTCGTTTGGGGCTTATTATGGTGAAGTCATTTGTTGAGTCAACATTTAATTGTCAGCGTCAACAATTATTTTATTTACAGTGTAATTTTGTTTTATAGAATCTAATAATGAAATAATTAATGCAAAAATATGATCAGATAAAAAAAACGTATTTGAAATTTGGTAAAATAAAGTTTGATTGCGACAAAATTTGATTAAAGTTGATTATGAAAATAAATAAATAAGTAAATAATTAAATAAAAGACAAAACTGTATGTATGTTTTCGTTTTTATTATTGTTTTGGGATCTAGATCTGATTATGATAAAAAATAATAATAATTATAATTATCAGGATATCTGCTTACCCCCAACTGATTTTAATGAAATTTAACTGAAAGTGTTCATGTTTCTGTATTACATATTTTGTTTAGTTCACACTATATTTACTTATTTATAATGTAAAAATGACACAACGTGTAATAGAGAAGCAATAGAGAAGAACTCCTCTACTGCTCTGATTGACTTTCTGCTGATCAAGTGTTGTTTACATTTAATTGACTCCAATATTCTGTCACCACGGCAACCAGAGTTTACACTGAAATCAACACATCTCTCTGAATCTGATCACTTGAGCTCTTTCAACTCTTCACTTTGACAAGTTTCACCAGATTGTCTGATTTGGAAAGTTGATAATCATGGAGCAGCGGCGCCTCAGACGAACCAGGAGTCTTCCAGCACACCTGAAGGACTTCCTGCTGGAGGGTGTCCCGTCGGTTCAGGATCCTGCAGCTGTGATCAGGTTGGATCATACTTACAGCTGTATCTCTTCCCCAGGTCTGAAGGAGCATCACCTGAAGAACGCAGCTGTCCTGCCCCAAATCCGTCCAGCATCCTCAGTGCCTTCAGTGGACGTGGGACAGCAGGAGGAGCCACTCTCGATCCATGGCTACAGCGTTCAGGCCTACCAGGACATCTACCGCTCTGTGGTCGAGCCCATGCTCAAGAGTCGTCCCTACAGCCTTCAGCTGGGCCTGGAGATCAAGCAGCGGCTGTGGGAGGCGCTCAGGTGTCCTGTGATGGAGGAGACGGTGCTGGCTGATGGACGAATCCTCATTACAGAACGCAGATGTGGGTCCAGACCAAACATCATGGCTCCTCGAGTCCATGTGGACATCAGTGGAGAGCCACTGCCTGAGAAGCCCAGCAGAAAGAGGGCCAGACGCTGAGTCTCCACAGTGTCCCAAACCACACTGCAGGCCTGCGTATGTATATAGTGTACATAGTTGTAGAGCAAGTTCACAGTAAGTTTCCTTTTGCATGTTTTGTTTCATCAATTGGTTGTTTTTATTGATTCTTGGTGTTGGTGACTTGAAGTTCTTGGTTTGCTCGGTGGTCTTCAGGATGTTTCAGGTGGTTTTCTGCACGGTTGTCGAGGTTTTCTGAGCGGTTGTTCTCGTGTTGCTGGTCGGTCGCTGGACTCTTCTGAGAGTTTCGATGCGTTTAGTGGTTTGCGGTGTCTGTTAGGTTAGGGTAGGTTAGGTTAGGGTCCCTCACGTGGTTTGCAGCTTGACGTGCTGTGAGGGCTTGTGTGCATCAGTGATGCTGAGAGCTTCGCCACTGGTACTTCACAGATACCGGCAGGGTCACCCTCAGTGGACTGGTCTCAGCGGAGATGCCCGACTAAGACAAACCAGCTGATTCTGGACAGCAGATTTACATCAGAATCACCTGAAGATGTGGAAGTCGCAGGATTCGTGGAAGCAACCATTCTAAATAAATGAATCAATTAATAAATTTGTCATTTAATACATATAAAAGAGGCTGCGATTCTTTTCTTTTTCCTCTATTCTGTTGATTTTTATCAAGTTATAATTAACAAATAAAAGTAACAATTCTGGAATTATTATTACCCTTTTAACCTGATTTTCAAAACAACCCACCACTAATTGCACTATTAAAACTATAATAAAACTATAATAAAATAAGCCATAATAATAATAATCATAATAATAAAACATACACCAAATAAAACAAATGTTTAAATAATTTATTAAATTTTTTGATTGAATAATATTTACAATTATGTTATAAATATAAATTCTAATTATTTATACGCTGTAAAAAATGAATCAATATCCCAGATAGCAAAATACACTCGGGCCAGTTCCGGCTAGATTGTCGCCTGCCGGAGACTAACCCCTCGGCCCAACTTCGGCTGCCGGACTCGGGCCGGATGCCTGTGGACTCACTGCCCGATTCCGGCCCGAATCAAGCGGGCCAGATGCGGCGGCCGTAAGCGAGCCGACGCTGCGCATCCGCGCCGGAATCGGCGCGAGGGTAATGTGCGCTGCGGCCCGGAGCTGGCGCGACTCCGTATTTATACACCTTATAAAACGTTTTGGTATTACATTGGTACTTGATATATGGTATTACAACCATTTGAATTTATACAACAGCAAACACAGGCTATAATGTAAACACAAAGTGTAAGCACTGCGTTTAACCTTTGAATAAAGTGCAAACTGCATACATATTCTGTAACGAAAATAATCAGACAAATGACAAAATAAATAAATGTTAAACGTTTATTGATTGCATGAAAAAAATAGTACTAAAATTTTATAAATAATTTTGTAGTGCACAAGAATATCAATATAAAAACAACAATAAAACAACACAATAAAGACACACAGAAAGATTTAAACAAAAAATCTAAAAATTACACACAAACACAGATGTTTTTTAAAACAACCCTGTTTTCCCAATAGACTTGAATTAAAAATTTGTAAAAAACAGCTAAATTTTATATGAACCTAAATATAGAAACCAATTTAAGATATAGCAAGAAACATCTTAAAAATACCAATGACAATCCGTAAAATATCCAAGTCAAACTTGTAAAAAGTACTGCAGAATTCTGAAGAAACATCTTGAAACATTTTTTAATAAAACGTTAAAATAATAATAAACAAACAAATATATATATATATATATAAATATATATAAAATTGCAGAAGTATAAAGTCAAACTTTTTTTTTAAATAAACTTGAACAAAATCAATTGCACAAACAGCAAGACATGAGTGAGATGATTATACATTTCATATATATACACGTCTTGTGCAATTTTATATTTATAATTTTATTTGTATTACGTTTATTAAAAATGTATCAAGATGTTTCTTCAGAATTTGGCCCACACACATACCATACATATATATATATATATATATAAATGCAAATGAAAGAAACAAATTGTTCAAGTATCAGGGAACATCCTAATACACTTAAAATGTTGTTTAAAAAATAAAACAAAATAGTGATGTAGACATTTGACACATTAGCTTTCTCTTCTTTCTTCCTCCATCCCTGTCAGGGGCAAGTTGTAGCTACCTTGTAATGCATTTTTCCACTTCTTTATCAGTGGCGTGGTATGGACATTTGTCCTCACTCCATCTGTGATTAAAAGATAAACAGATAATTAGTAGTGAACAAGTACTAATGTAAAAAAAATAAAGAAAAAATTAGGAAAAAAGTAGGCTACCTACGAAGCAAAACACTATCAAAAAAAAACAAATAAACTTAAAACACTTTGAAATTAGCAAGAGCTTGAACTTACCAGTTTCTTCATTTGTTCAGGCTGCTCCTTTAGTTGATTTTCAAGCTTTTCCAAATCAAATTGGCCAAAGGAAGGTCAAATGTGTTTACATCTGGAATTTCATCACGTCTGTTTTGGTTTTGTGAGAATCAGGCCCAGCTGCTGCTTTATGACGTTGCATGATTTTAAAACTTCAGTCAGTCGTGCTAAAAAAGAAAAATAACAGATTAGTATAAATCAACCTGTAGCTTATTCTCATACAACTTCTGTAAATACAACAGTGGGTTAGACACTGCTGATATTCTCTAGTTGATCTTTACTTTCTAGCTGCATTAAACCTTAACAAATTTAGTGATGTCTTCAATTCTTACAAAGACATCACGAGATGCAATAAGTTCTGTCTTGATCTCAAACTGCACTAGAACAAAGACTGTAAATGTTCATAGGTGTACTGCAGGAGTGTCCAAACTTTTTGGGCCGAGGGCCAGATGCAAAAAAACAAACGTTGTCGCGGGCCAAATTTTACATACATCACACAGACACACACACACACACACATATATATATATATATATATATATATATATATATATATATATATATATATATATATATATATATATATATATATATATATATAAATACAGTTGAAGTCAGAATTGTTAGCCCCCCTAAATTATTAGCCACCGTTTATTTTTTCCCCAATTTCTGTTTAACGGAGAGTTAAACATTTTTTCCACACATTTCTAAACATATTAGTTTTAGTAACTCATTTCTAATAACTGATTTATTTTATCTTTGCCATGATGACAGTAAATAATATTTGACTAGATTTTTTAAGACACTTCTATACAGCTTAAAGTGACATTTAAAGGCTTAACTAGCTTAATCAAGTTAACTAGTCAAGTTAAGGTAATTAGGCAAGTTATTTTATAACAATGGTTTGTTCTGAAGACTTAAGGGGCTAATAATTTTGACCTTAAAATGGTTCATAAAAAATTTTAAACCGGTTTTTATTCTAGCCGAAATAAAACATAAGTCTTTCTCCAAAAGAAAAAATATTATCAGACATACTGTAAAAATGTTCTTGCTCTGTTAAACATCATTTGGGAAATATTTAACAAAAGAAGAAATAAATCAATGAGGGGCTAATAATTCAGACTTCAACTGTGTGTAGATAGACAGACAGACAGATAGACAGATAGACAGATAGATAGATAGATAGATAGATAGATAGATAGATAGATAGATAGATAGACAGATCATAACAAGAACTGCTGCTTAATTGAATGCATGTAATAGCGACACCCGGTGGTTATTTATTGAATTACGTTCATTTGTGTATAGCGGGCCAGATTCTATTGATATTTATAAAAAGCCTCGCGGGCCGTAGTTTGGACACGCCTGGTGTACTGGAATGTACAGTATCTGTGCATCTTGATGGTGGTCTTAAGATTTCTGCCATAGTCATTGATGGTGATGGTACTTGTGGTGCTGCATTGATTTCTGAAATCTTCATACCTGCCTTTTATCCAGCCTCTTTGTTCCAAGTAATTTTTCTTCATCATGGTATAGATGTGTCTATACTGTCCCTTAATCAGATACATTTACAAAACAAAACATCACTTTAGTATAGTGCCAGGTCAAAACTCACAGGTTGTAATAGATCTATGACATAATGTTGACAGTATGTGTTTAAAATAATTGCAAACAAACCTGTTCTGTCTTTAGATGTATGACAGGCGATCATCATCCTCATCTGTCTACCAGTCAGAAATCACAGTTGCGTGTGGATGTTTGAGTCGAGCTTCCTCATATGCATCTATAATAAAACATCACATTGTTGTTAACCTCCCGTAAAGAAAAGTTCAAATCCTGAAATACTATCAAAGTTAATTAATGCATATAATACCTATAGTGTAAATAATCGGTACACAGAAGGTTGCACAAGATTTATTCGGAGATTCATGCAGAGTGACAGCCTTATGAATCTGAGACATAGATTTGTAAGATGGTCAAGCACATGCATTATTTTGTACCCATGAAGATTAACCTACCATTGTGAAAAATGTTTGATGATGATAGCCAATAACAATAAACCATTTCAGCTGTTTGTGAAGCAATTAGTAATGTAATGTCTGAAAAGCTCAATCTATGTTGAAAATGTATCAGCAGTTTACAGCTTATAATGGACTTTTAGCACACAACTATAACATGCCTATTCACGTTCAAAAGAGTGTGCCATTGACTTCTTTGGTCGTGATGTGCTGCAAAATGATGTCACTAACCTTTGTTAAACAAGAACAATAAGACTTAACCAACAAATATTGTTACCCATTCATTTAAATCAGAATTTATCACTGTCAATAACATAAAAAACAAAAAAAAAACATCAAAATCTGCTTTAAGACGTTCAGTTTTACATTAACTGACCATTACAGCTTGAACAAAAGATATAACTGATTCACATAGGCTAACACATATGAATTAAAGTGCATAGTAATATATTTCTCTTGGATAATTTAAAGAGAATAGTAAACAGTCGAGTTTCGATAATTTTCGTGACTAACTGCATAAACAAGATAAACAATAATATTTTATTAATCCAAAACGATTAGTTTTTATTTACACATAATCACAGAATTAATACTGTTGGATAAGTATACGCCTGTACAATGATTTTTTTCAACATCCACGGTACTTTATAATGTTAAATCAGGAAAAAAACACGTTTTGCCAAGTTAGTTAATGGATTCGTCTACAGAAGCTTTCTTTAACGCAAAGTTAGCATACAAACAAATTCGTTTCATGTTTCTTTAAAATAATTAAAATAGTTTTCAGTTAATACACACGTTACAATCTAACATTGTGTAAAAGGAAAAGGAACTTTCAGACGTGTTTGTAACTGTTAGCGTTAGCATACATTAGCTCCAGTCGTGTTTATTAAAGCAAGTTACATTTCGTATCAAACTGTTTTAAATTACTAAACACTGTTACAACCAAACACCGTGGAAATGTTTTAAGCTCTAAATTCGCTAATTATACAGAACACAAGCAGTAAAAAGCTTACCTTTCTGACCGGAATCCACTTGAAGTCTTTGAAAAACCAAACTTTTTCTTCTTGTGATCTTCGTGCCATGGTGGTTGACAACCAGCTTTTTGGAGCATTACCGCCACCGTCTGGATTGGAGTTTGGATCAGGAATTTAGTAACGCATGTGTTTATTATGAAACCAACTTCTGCTTTAAAAAAAAAAACAGTCAGCACAGGAGCGTGCTATCTCAAAAATAAGCGAATTTTACATAGTTTTTCTCTAGATGACATGTATAATCTATTTATAAATAATATTGTTATGTTTGCGTCTAAACATTGCGACCATCCACACTAAATATTCTTTTTTTTATTTTTTTTTTGCTATAGTACCATGAATATTTTCTCAAATTATCATTAAACGTGGCGCTAACAGATTACTA
The DNA here is from genome assembly GCF_052040795.2 of Danio rerio. NCBI lineage: Eukaryota > Metazoa > Chordata > Actinopteri > Cypriniformes > Danionidae > Danio > Danio rerio. Next base: position 31,864,781 of record NC_141037.1, read on the forward strand.
GATAAAATAAGAACTTAATCGGTTGCCATCAGAGTCCTTGCAAGAAGCGGCCAGGATATGGTTGACCGGAATCGGGCCAGTGCTTTACAGCCGCATCACAACCGCATGTGCGCGAGCGAGCTGCGGGCCGCACTCGGCCCGGATAACACTCGCCGATGCCGAGTCGGAGCCGGAGGCGCCGGGGGGCAGCCGAGCTCGGGCCGATTACTGCCTGCTATCTGGGATAATATTTATTTAAATAAATTTAAATATAATTTACTCCCCAAACTTCATTTCCTAGTGACTGGTCACATCTAAATTCAATTGTGGCAACAGCCTGTCAACATTGGCTCAATGAGAAATAATGTGTTGAGCCAATAAAAAAACCATCAAGTCTGCTCAATCATGTTTTTGGCCCAATTGAATGTTTTAGATTGTGTGCAACAAGCTTTTTTGGTTTCACCTAATTAAAAAATGTATATTGGTTAATTGTATATTGGTAAACAATGCTAAAGCAACTTTACTGAATTGTTTATTCCTCGTTGTCCTAAAAGAAAATGAATAATAGAATAATCAAAATCAAAATACACTAAACACTGCCACATTTATTTATTTATTTTCATTAAAGAGACGCTATTGTAAAAGTACTTTAGAATAACAAATACATTACACATTTCAACAAAGTATACCCTATAAATTCCAGCATTTTATTTCTCCTATTATTGACCTCATTCTTTAAGGCGGAAGTTTTTCCGATTTGTTTCAGAACATCTGATTCAGTGCCCTGTGGGAGAAATGACTAGGAATATTAAACAGCAGAAAACAGACAAACTACTTGCTCTACAAACTAGTGTGTTTATGACTCTACAGACAAAGCAGAATAATATATTAAGAAAATATCAGTTTGCAACATCAAGCATCATAACAAACAGTTTTTAACGTCTAAAAATCAATGGAAGTGAATGAGAGCGGAAATCTCCAGCCAAAAAAGAAGTGAGGAATAAGGTCAATACCTAGAGCTAAAGTGTACTTAATATATATCCCAAATATCTGCAAAAATATATAAAATAAAAAAATAAAAACAGCATAAAATGTGAGTATTTTTGTGCGGTTACTTTAACCATTGTTTAGTGTTGTCACCTGGATACTTTCATTCTACAAAAGATAATCTGAACTTATGAAATCACATTTTTAATGGTTAAACCCATTCATTAACATTAAACATCTAATATATTTGCATATAAACAATGAACGGTTCATTCCGCTGTGGCTCCCCCTGATAAACAGGGGACTGAGCTGAAGGAAAATTAATAAATGAATATTAAAATCGTCAAAAGCACCATCAAATCTAAACAATGGGTTCCTTTACCCAGTTGACACAGATGATTCCAGAACAGAAAAAAAACTCACAAAAGTTTCAAGAAAAGTAAAAAAAAATCTTCAAGAGGAACTTCAAGCACATAAAGCTGCATCTGTTTCAAATATTTACCATGTAAACCTATTTAGTCATCGTATTCCAGGTTGAGTAGATACTATAATCCAAAAGCACAGAAGATGCATTGATAAAGTCTCCTATTGTCGAGCACCATCATCTCCTCTTCCAGGACAGCAGACATTCAGCACAGTTGACAGGGCTCTTAAACTTCATCATGCTCCTGATGCTAACAAGGATTCCCATCTTCACTGCATCTCTGTGGTTTTCCAATGGCCCTGTATGTTAGAAATATAAAACGGCAATGTCAATATTAAGCCTATATCAAATACATATTCAAATGTCACCATAATACTGTGTCATTTTCAAAAACACTATTCCTGTTGGATCACAAATGTAATTTTACAATAACAGAATGTGGATGTTCACATAGTTATTAGCATAGTAACCCTATAGTAATTAATACTTTCCATACTGTGAGAATGCTATGTGGTAAATTGCGCATTTATATGTAAAATGTCACTTTGGCCAGGCACCTGTTTGTTTACCGCAATGCTTCTAAATATCATTTACAGTGAGTAAATAACAGCAGAAGACAAAAAACAGGTTTTCTTTCACACAGAACTGAAAATCCTGCCGTAATTTACGCTCCCTTCATTTATTCCAAACCTGTTTTTCTTTCAATCTTCTGTAAAGAAAATATTTTAAAGAAAGCTGGAAACCTGTAACCATTGACTTCCATAGTATTTGTTTTTCCTACTATGGAAATAAATGGTTACAGGTTTCAGCTTTTTTCTAAATATGGCATTTAGTGTTCAACAGAAGACAGAAACTTACAAAAGTTTGAAACCACATGTGCCTGAGTGAACTAGTACAATTTGATTTGGGGGTGAACTGTACCTTTAAGAACAACTCCAAATCAATGTTTAATATTTTCAAGTTGAAATCAATAAGGGAGGCTTGTGTTTTACATAATATTTTGTTTTATAGAAAATAAATAAGGCTACAGTAGAACTGACAACCGGTAACATATAACTAGCCAGAGCAATGTCTGTAATTAACGTTAACGTGTTGTGTACAACATTATGACGGAGCGGCAGGCTAACGTAATACCCATGCTTTTCGTTTTATGTCAGGAATTACTGACACTTGCATTTGGCTAAACTTAAAAACGATTCAATACATACAGAATTCACTACTCACCATATCTTTGATGAAGGAAATCGCCTGAATATGATGTTTCGGAGGAGCTCTGCCATTGCTGCGCTGGAATTTAAACCCTATCCAACAAACGACTCTCACGCGCATGCGTACACGCGCTTTTGCTGCAAGGTTTGTTCGCCAAACACAAATACTATTTTCACTTCTGTTTGATAAATTTCCAAAGCACAGTTTTATGTTTGGTGAATGAATATTTGTAATTTTTACTTCAGACCATCAGCTAAAATTAATAATGTGGATTTTTTTTTTTTTTTTCGTTTGGGGCTTATTATGGTGAAGTCATTTGTTGAGTCAACATTTAATTGTCAGCGTCAACAATTATTTTATTTACAGTGTAATTTTGTTTTATAGAATCTAATAATGAAATAATTAATGCAAAAATATGATCAGATAAAAAAAACGTATTTGAAATTTGGTAAAATAAAGTTTGATTGCGACAAAATTTGATTAAAGTTGATTATGAAAATAAATAAATAAGTAAATAATTAAATAAAAGACAAAACTGTATGTATGTTTTCGTTTTTATTATTGTTTTGGGATCTAGATCTGATTATGATAAAAAATAATAATAATTATAATTATCAGGATATCTGCTTACCCCCAACTGATTTTAATGAAATTTAACTGAAAGTGTTCATGTTTCTGTATTACACATTTTGTTTAGTTCACACTATATTTACTTATTTATAATGTAAAAATGACACAACGTGTAATAGAGAAGCAATAGAGAAGAACTCCTCTACTGCTCTGATTGACTTTCTGCTGATCAAGTGTTGTTTACATTTAATTGACTCCAATATTCTGTCACCACGGCAACCAGAGTTTACACTGAAATCAACACATCTCTCTGAATCTGATCACTTGAGCTCTTTCAACTCTTCACTTTGACAAGTTTCACCAGATTGTCTGATTTGGAAAGTTGATAATCATGGAGCAGCGGCGCCTCAGACGAACCAGGAGTCTTCCAGCACACCTGAAGGACTTCCTGCTGGAGGGTGTCCCGTCGGTTCAGGATCCTGCAGCTGTGATCAGGTTGGATCATACTTACAGCTGTATCTCTTCCCCAGGTCTGAAGGAGCATCACCTGAAGAACGCAGCTGTCCTGCCCCAAATCCGTCCAGCATCCTCAGTGCCTTCAGTGGACGTGGGACAGCAGGAGGAGCCACTCTCGATCCATGGCTACAGCGTTCAGGCCTACCAGGACATCTACCGCTCTGTGGTCGAGCCCATGCTCAAGAGTCGTCCCTACAGCCTTCAGCTGGGCCTGGAGATCAAGCAGCGGCTGTGGGAGGCGCTCAGGTGTCCTGTGATGGAGGAGACGGTGCTGGCTGATGGACGAATCCTCATTACAGAACGCAGATGTGGGTCCAGACCAAACATCATGGCTCCTCGAGTCCATGTGGACATCAGTGGAGAGCCACTGCCTGAGAAGCCCAGCAGAAAGAGGGCCAGACGCTGAGTCTCCACAGTGTCCCAAACCACACTGCAGGCCTGCGTATGTATATAGTGTACATAGTTGTAGAGCAAGTTCACAGTAAGTTTCCTTTTGCATGTTTTGTTTCATCAATTGGTTGTTTTTATTGATTCTTGGTGTTGGTGACTTGAAGTTCTTGGTTTGCTCGGTGGTCTTCAGGATGTTTCAGGTGGTTTTCTGCACGGTTGTCGAGGTTTTCTGAGCGGTTGTTCTCGTGTTGCTGGTCGGTCGCTGGACTCTTCTGAGAGTTTCGATGCGTTTAGTGGTTTGCGGTGTCTGTTAGGTTAGGGTAGGTTAGGTTAGGGTCCCTCACGTGGTTTGCAGCTTGACGTGCTGTGAGGGCTTGTGTGCATCAGTGATGCTGAGAGCTTCGCCACTGGTACTTCACAGATACCGGCAGGGTCACCCATAGTGGACTGGTCTCAGCGGAGATGCCCGACTAAGACAAACCAGCTGATTCTGGACAGCAGATTTACATCAGAATCACCTGAAGATGTGGAAGTCGCAGGATTCGTGGAAGCAACCATTCTAAATAAATGAATCAATTAATAAATTTGTCATTTAATACATATAAAAGAGGCTGCGATTCTTTTCTTTTTCCTCTATTCTGTTGATTTTTATCAAGTTATAATTAACAAATAAAAGTAACAATTCTGGAATTATTATTACCCTTTTAACCTGATTTTCAAAACAACCCACCACTAATTGCACTATTAAAACTATAATAAAACTATAATAAAATAAGCCATAATAATAATAATCATAATAATAAAACATACACCAAATAAAACAAATGTTTAAATAATTTATTAAATTTTTTGATTGAATAATATTTACAATTATGTTATAAATATAAATTCTAATTATTTATACGCTGTAAAAAATGAATCAATATAATATTTATTTAAATAAATTTAAATATAATTTACTCCCCAAACTTCATTTCCTAGTGACTGGTCACATCTAAATTCAATTGTGGCAACAGCCTGTCAACATTGGCTCAATGAGAAATAATGTGTTGAGCCAATAAAAAAACCATCAAGTCTGCTCAATCATGTTTTTGGCCCAATTGAATGTTTTAGATTGTGTGCAACAAGCTTTTTTGGTTTCACCTAATTAAAAAATGTATATTGGTTAATTGTATATTGGTAAACAATGCTAAAGCAACTTTACTGAATTGTTTATTCCTCGTTGTCCTAAAAGAAAATGAATAATAGAATAATCAAAATCAAAATACACTAAACACTGCCACATTTATTTATTTATTTTCATTAAAGAGACGCTATTGTAAAAGTACTTTAGAATAACAAATACATTACACATTTCAACAAAGTATACCCTATAAATTCCAGCATTTTATTTCTCCTATTATTGACCTCATTCTTTAAGGCGGAAGTTTTTCCGATTTGTTTCAGAACATCTGATTCAGTGCCCTGTGGGAGAAATGACTAGGAATATTAAACAGCAGAAAACAGACAAACTACTTGCTCTACAAACTAGTGTGTTTATGACTCTACAGACAAAGCAGAATAATATATTAAGAAAATATCAGTTTGCAACATCAAGCATCATAACAAACAGTTTTTAACGTCTAAAAATCAATGGAAGTGAATGAGAGCGGAAATCTCCAGCCAAAAAAGAAGTGAGGAATAAGGTCAATACCTAGAGCTAAAGTGTACTTAATATATATCCCAAATATCTGCAAAAATATATAAAATAAAAAAATAAAAACAGCATAAAATGTGAGTATTTTTGTGCGGTTACTTTAACCATTGTTTAGTGTTGTCACCTGGATACTTTCATTCTACAAAAGATAATCTGAACTTATGAAATCACATTTTTAATGGTTAAACCCATTCATTAACATTAAACATCTAATATATTTGCATATAAACAATGAACGGTTCATTCCGCTGTGGCTCCCCCTGATAAACAGGGGACTGAGCTGAAGGAAAATTAATAAATGAATATTAAAATCGTCAAAAGCACCATCAAATCTAAACAATGGGTTCCTTTACCCAGTTGACACAGATGATTCCAGAACAGAAAAAAAACTCACAAAAGTTTCAAGAAAAGTAAAAAAAAATCTTCAAGAGGAACTTCAAGCACATAAAGCTGCATCTGTTTCAAATATTTACCATGTAAACCTATTTAGTCATCGTATTCCAGGTTGAGTAGATACTATAATCCAAAAGCACAGAAGATGCATTGATAAAGTCTCCTATTGTCGAGCACCATCATCTCCTCTTCCAGGACAGCAGACATTCAGCACAGTTGACAGGGCTCTTAAACTTCATCATGCTCCTGATGCTAACAAGGATTCCCATCTTCATTGCATCTCTGTGGTTTTCCAATGGCCCTGTATGTTAGAAATATAAAACGGCAATGTCAATATTAAGCCTATATCAAATACATATTCAAATGTCACCATAATACTGTGTCATTTTCAAAAACACTATTCCTGTTGGATCACAAATGTAATTTTACAATAACAGAATGTGGATGTTCACATAGTTATTAGCATAGTAACCCTATAGTAATTAATACTTTCCATACTGTGAGAATGCTATGTGGTAAATTGCGCATTTATATGTAAAATGTCACTTTGGCCAGGCACCTGTTTGTTTACCGCAATGCTTCTAAATATCATTTACAGTGAGTAAATAACAGCAGAAGACAAAAAACAGGTTTTCTTTCACACAGAACTGAAAATCCTGCCGTAATTTACGCTCCCTTCATTTATTCCAAACCTGTTTTTCTTTCAATCTTCTGTAAAGAAAATATTTTAAAGAAAGCTGGAAACCTGTAACCATTGACTTCCATAGTATTTGTTTTTCCTACTATGGAAATAAATGGTTACAGGTTTCAGCTTTTTTCTAAATATGGCATTTAGTGTTCAACAGAAGACAGAAACTAACAAAAGTTTGAAACCACATGTGCCTGAGTGAACTAGTACAATTTGATTTGGGGGTGAACTGTACCTTTAAGAACAACTCCAAATCAATGTTTAATATTTTCAAGTTGAAATCAATAAGGGAGGCTTGGGTTTTACATAATATTTTGTTTTATAGAAAATAAATAAGGCTACAGTAGAACTGACAACCGGTAACATATAACTAGCCAGAGCAATGTCTGTAATTAACGTTAACGTGTTGTGTACAACATTATGACGGAGCGGCAGGCTAACGTAATACCCATGCTTTTCGTTTTATGTCAGGAATTACTGACACTTGCATTTGGCTAAACTTAAAAACGATTCAATACATACAGAATTCACTACTCACCATATCTTTGATGAAGGAAATCGCCTGAATATGATGTTTCGGAGGAGCTCTGCCATTGCTGCGCTGGAATTTAAACCCTATCCAACAAACGACTCTCACGCGCATGCGTACACGCGCTTTTGCTGCAAGGTTTGTTCGCCAAACACAAATACTATTTTCACTTCTGTTTGATAAATTTCCAAAGCACAGTTTTATGTTTGGTGAATGAATATTTGTAATTTTTACTTCAGACCATCAGCTAAAATTAATAATGTGGATTTTTTTTTTTTTTTTCGTTTGGGGCTTATTATGGTGAAGTCATTTGTTGAGTCAACATTTAATTGTCAGCGTCAACAATTATTTTATTTACAGTGTAATTTTGTTTTATAGAATCTAATAATGAAATAATTAATGCAAAAATATGATCAGATAAAAAAAACGTATTTGAAATTTGGTAAAATAAAGTTTGATTGCGACAAAATTTGATTAAAGTTGATTATGAAAATAAATAAATAAGTAAATAATTAAATAAAAGACAAAACTGTATGTATGTTTTCGTTTTTATTATTGTTTTGGGATCTAGATCTGATTATGATAAAAAATAATAATAATTATAATTATCAGGATATCTGCTTACCCCCAACTGATTTTAATGAAATTTAACTGAAAGTGTTCATGTTTCTGTATTACACATTTTGTTTAGTTCACACTATATTTACTTATTTATAATGTAAAAATGACACAACGTGTAATAGAGAAGCAATAGAGAAGAACTCCTCTACTGCTCTGATTGACTTTCTGCTGATCAAGTGTTGTTTACATTTAATTGACTCCAATATTCTGTCACCACGGCAACCAGAGTTTACACTGAAATCAACACATCTCTCTGAATCTGATCACTTGAGCTCTTTCAACTCTTCACTTTGACAAGTTTCACCAGATTGTCTGATTTGGAAAGTTGATAATCATGGAGCAGCGGCGCCTCAGACGAACCAGGAGTCTTCCAGCACACCTGAAGGACTTCCTGCTGGAGGGTGTCCCATCGGTTCAGGATCCTGCAGCTGTGATCAGGTTGGATCATACTTACAGCTGTATCTCTTCCCCAGGTCTGAAGGAGCATCACCTGAAGAACGCAGCTGTCCTGCCCCAAATCCGTCCAGCATCCTCAGTGCCTTCAGTGGACGTGGGACAGCAGGAGGAGCCACTCTCGATCCATGGCTACAGCGTTCAGGCCTACCAGGACATCTACCGCTCTGTGGTCGAGCCCATGCTCAAGAGTCGTCCCTACAGCCTTCAGCTGGGCCTGGAGATCAAGCAGCGGCTGTGGGAGGCGCTCAGGTGTCCTGTGATGGAGGAGACGGTGCTGGCTGATGGACGAATCCTCATTACAGAACGCAGATGTGGGTCCAGACCAAACATCATGGCTCCTCGAGTCCATGTGGACATCAGTGGAGAGCCACTGCCTGAGAAGCCCAGCAGAAAGAGGGCCAGACGCTGAGTCTCCACAGTGTCCCAAACCACACTGCAGGCCTGCGTATGTATATAGTGTACATAGTTGTAGAGCAAGTTCACAGTAAGTTTCCTTTTGCATGTTTTGTTTCATCAATTGGTTGTTTTTATTGATTCTTGGTGTTGGTGACTTGAAGTTCTTGGTTTGCTCGGTGGTCTTCAGGATGTTTCAGGTGGTTTTCTGCACGGTTGTCGAGGTTTTCTGAGCGGTTGTTCTCGTGTTGCTGGTCGGTCGCTGGACTCTTCTGAGAGTTTCGATGCGTTTAGTGGTTTGCGGTGTCTGTTAGGTTAGGGTAGGTTAGGTTAGGGTCCCTCACGTGGTTTGCAGCTTGACGTGCTGTGAGGGCTTGTGTGCATCAGTGATGCTGAGAGCTTCGCCACTGGTACTTCACAGATACCGGCAGGGTCACCCATAGTGGACTGGTCTCAGCGGAGATGCCCGACTAAGACAAACCAGCTGATTCTGGACAGCAGATTTACATCAGAATCACCTGAAGATGTGGAAGTCGCAGGATTCGTGGAAGCAACCATTCTAAATAAATGAATCAATTAATAAATTTGTCATTTAATACATATAAAAGAGGCTGCGATTCTTTTCTTTTTCCTCTATTCTGTTGATTTTTATCAAGTTATAATTAACAAATAAAAGTAACAATTCTGGAATTATTATTACCCTTTTAACCTGATTTTCAAAACAACCCACCACTAATTGCACTATTAAAACTATAATAAAACTATAATAAAATAAGCCATAATAATAATAATCATAATAATAAAACATAGAATGAATAAAACAAATGTTTAAATAATTTATTAAATTTTTTGATAGAATAATATTTACAATTATGTTATAAATATAATTTCTAATTATTTATACGCTGTAAAAAATGAATCAATATAATACTTATTTAAAAAAATTTAAATATAATTTAGTCCCCAAACTTCATTTCCTAGTGACTGGTCACATCTAAATTCAATTGTGGCAACAGCCTGTCAACATTGGCTCAATGAGAAATAATGTGTTGAGCCAATAAAAAAACCATCAAGTCTGCTCAATCATGTTTTTGGCCCAATTGAATGTTTTCGATTGTGTGCAACAAGCTTTTTTGGTTTCACCTAATTAAAAAATGTATATTGGTTAATTGTATATTGGTAAACAATGCTAAAGCAACTTTACTGAATTGTTTATTCCTCGTTGTCCTAAAAGAAAATGAATAATAGAATATACAAAATCAAAATACACTAAACACTGCCACATTTATTTATTTATTTTCATTAAAGAGACGCTATTGTAAAAGTACTTTAGAATAACAAATACATTACACATTTCAACAAAGTATACCCTATAAATTCCAGCATTTTATTTCTCCTATTATTGACCTCATTCTTTAAGGCGGAAGTTTTTCCGATTTGTTTCAGAACATCTGATTCAGTGCCCTGTGGGAGAAATGACTAGGAATATTAAACAGCAGAAAACAGACAAACTACTTGCTCTACAAACTAGTGTGTTTATGACTCTACAGACAAAGCAGAATAATATATTAAGAAAATATCAGTTTGCAACATCAAGCATCATAACAAACAGTTTTTAACGTCTAAAATCAATGGAAGTGAATGAGAGCGGAAATCTTCAGCCAAAAAGAAGTGAGGAATAAGGTCAATAGAGCTAAAGTGTACTTAATATATATCCCAAATATCTGCAAAAATATATAAAATAAAAAAATAAAAACAGCATAAAATGTGAGTATTTTTGTGCGGTTACTTTAACCATTGTTTAGTGTTGTCACCTGGATACTTTCATTCTACAAAAGATAATCTGAACTTATGAAATCACATTTTTAATGGTTAAACCCATTCATTAACATTAAACATCTAATATATTTGCATATAAACAATGAACGGTTCATTCCGCTGTGGCTCCCCCTGATAAACAGGGGACTGAGCTGAAGGAAAATTAATAAATGAATATTAAAATCGTCAAAAGCACCATCAAATCTAAACAATGGGTTCCTTTACCCAGTTGACACAGATGATTCCAGAACAGAAAAAAAACTCACAAAAGTTTCAAGAAAAGTAAAAAAAAATCTTCAAGAGGAACTTCAAGCACATAAAGCTGCATCTGTTTCAAATATTTACCATGTAAACCTATTTAGTCATCGTATTCCAGGTTGAGTAGATACTATAATCCAAAAGCACAGAAGATGCATTGATAAAGTCTCCTATTGTCGAGCACCATCATCTCCTCTTCCAGGACAGCAGACATTCAGCACAGTTGACAGGGCTCTTAAACTTCATCATGCTCCTGATGCTAACAAGGATTCCCATCTTCATTGTATCTCTGTGGTTTTCCAATGGCCCTGTATGTTAGAAATATAAAACGGCAATGTCAATATTAAGCCTATATCAAATACATATTCAAATGTCACCATAATACTGTGTCATTTTCAAAAACACTATTCCTGTTGGATCACAAATGTAATTTTACAATAACAGAATGTGGATGTTCACATAGTTATTAGCATAGTAACCCTATAGTAATTAATACTTTCCATACTGTGAGAATGCTATGTGGTAAATTGCGCATTTATATGTAAAATGTCACTTTGGCCAGGCACCTGTTTGTTTACCGCAATGCTTCTAAATATCATTTACAGTTATATTACATTATGTGTGCTTCCGTTCTTTGTATATTAAATACTGCCAACAGAGGGCACTAAACGCAGTGTCACTTTATTGCTTGTAATATAAAACTGATACTACCGTCCACAAAAGTCAGTTGTCTCATTAATAGTATTATTGAGGTAATTTCAGTTTCCATGGCTACACATCTGCTCAGTGTAATTCTCTTATTCTGTGTGGCAGGACGGGCGCATTAATGACCTGTCCTCAAGGCATGTTATGTAACAGTTAACAACATGTACCATTCATCATTCTGTTAATGAGGGACATCAAAGTGTCACTCAAACTGTTTACAGCAGCCACAGATCGTGTCATGTTTATATGGATCCTAATGTTATGACCACTTACATACATGACTGCATTCAGCCATGGTACTTTATATACAAATTGTTTTGGATTTATTGTGTAGGATATTAAGTAAATTTAAGTTTTAGCTGAGCTGATCTGATATATTATCCGTCATGCATATTACTTCAATCACCCATACAATAAAAAAGAAATCAGTAAATCAATTCTAAATCTGTTTTGACTGTGAGGCTCAATAAAATGTTGAATTTATTTTCAATGATCATATACCAAATGATAATATGAAATGTATTTCAGGGTCAAGAAAAAACATTAATAATCAAAAGAATGTGGCTGGGTATTTAAAGCATCCATTATTTAAATAAAGAAAATAAAGAAAAATAGCTTCCCAGGGGCGTTGCTAGGGTCGAAAGGGATAAGGGGCTTAGCCCCAAAGAAATTGCCCCCCCTTCCCCCCCACCCAAAATAAAAAAATTATATAAAAAAAGAAGTTTTAATTTACCAAACTAATATACCTACTTTAATCTTATTAACAGGATTAAAAATGGTTAATAATAAATAAGGGGTTTTTAAGACTTGTAAAATCCAAATAGGAAAAAAAACATTGATAAATTAACCCACTTCTCATTTAATAGTCTGTTATGAGCCATATCAATCCTCTTGAGCCTCCTATCTCCTCCTGATTTGAACTTTCTGTTTGTTTTTTGAAAATGTAATTTTCTGCATGTCTTCAAATCTGAAAATATGATTTATTTTACAGTGTGAATTGTTATCCAATGTGATACAAAGCTACAAACATGTTCATTTGGACAGAGTGATTAACTGAGGTGTAGTGTTGTCAAGATAATGGAATTTCTAAATTCAATACCTTGCAAAATATTGATATTCAATAGGCTACTATTTTTTTATATAATAAAAATTCTGTCAAAAGTAGTAGGCTACAAAAAATAAAAATAAAGATCTATATGCTAGAAATATGTTTACTTTAAATTTCTTCAGGGAATTTTTTTTTCAGTTTTCCTCAAAATAGGGTGATGTGGGCATTGTAGCACTTTAAATGCATGTAATGCCTGTTTTAATCATACTTGAGCAGAAATTCCATATATGCCTCACAAAAGTAGAACATTCTAGGAAATCCCTAATATGGATGAAGGCAACCAGCTGTTGCTGTAGTAGAATGAAAATAAGATCTGAATAAAAATAAAAAGGCTTTAACTGATCATTTACACGACTGCAACAATAAATGTTTTATACAGTTGAATTATTAGCCCTCCTTTGAATTTTATTTTCTTTTTTAAATATTTCCCAAATTATGTTTAACAGAGCAAGGAAATTTTCACTGTAGCCTATGTCTGATAATATTTTCCTTTTGAAGAAAGTCTTATTTGATTTATTTCAGCTAGAATAAAAGCAGTTTTACATTAAAAAAAAAAAAACATTTTAGGGTCAAAATTATTAGCCCTTTTAAGCTATATTTTTTCGATAGTCTACAGAACAAACCATCGTTATACAATAACTTGCCTAATTACCCTAACCTGCCTTTAAAGCCTTTAAATGTCACTTTAAGCTGTATAGAAGTGTTTTTAAAAATGTCTTGTCAAATATGACTGTAATCATGGCAAAGATAAAATAAATCAGTTATTAGAAGTGAGTTATTAAAACTATTATGATTAGAAATGCTGAAAACAAATTTCTCTCCGTTAAACAGAATTTGAGGAAAAAAATAAACGGGGGCTAATAATTCAGACTTCAACTGTATGTGCTCTTTCAACCATTTTATGTATTTTCATAAGAAAGTCGATTTATAATTTGATGCAAATTGACATAGCATGTTACACTAGAATATAGCTATATAACAATAAGCTAGATGAATAAACTCACTGTGATTTAACTATTACAGAAACAAATGTGACTTGCTATCTCATATATATATTATATCTAGAAAGCTAGAACAATTTACGTTTTTTTTTGTACTTACTCGCATGTATTTACATTGATATGAAGCCCATTTTACTGATTATAGTTATTTCAAAATCACCAGAACTACACACATTTTATACTGGGGAAACAAGTTTCATCAGTAGTTAAAACTATTCAGTTTCGCGAAAGAGTTGTATTATTACCTCATTAGCTTCAGCTCCTCAAAATAATGAATGAATGAAGTGCAGTGGCGGGATTTTTTTAACACCATGTGACAACAGAGCCACTCCCACCTGCCGGTAGAAACAGGTACTGCTGAACAGCTGACGATTTAATTACCTAACACAAACGCTGCGTTAAGTGGAATGTTCGTGATGTATGTGGTCATTTTCAGTACTTAGATAACAAAATAAATGTTATACAACATATTTTTATTTAAGTGCAATATATTCCAAGAGATCAGGGGCTTTTGACAATACATCAGGGGCTTAAGCCCCCAAAGCCCCCCCTCGCAACGCCCCTAAGCTTCCTAAGAATTATTTTCTTAGAAAATTTGCTTGTGAATGTCGGGTATATTTTGCATCTTCAATATAGTGTGAACCTGTTATCTTTCAAAAACTAAAATGTTTAATAAACATAGTTTTAAACTATATAAAGTTATATCTAAAATGTTTATATGTGTATTTAAAGATATTTTGACTTGAAAATGTCAACATAAAAACTCCCCATACACTTATGCTTGGCTCTTCAATCATACAATGAATGAAATAAATATTTGGTCCATATTGACATGATAGCATCACGCAGTTGCTGCAGATTTGTCCATGATGCGAATCTCCCGTTCACCACATCCCAAAGGTGCTTTATTGGATTGAGTACTGGTGATTGTGGAGGCCATTTCAGTACAGTAAACTCATTGTCACGTTCAAGAAACCAGCCTGAGATGATTTGTGCTTTATAACATGGAGTGTTAACCTGCTGGAAGTAGCCATTAGAAGACACTGTGGTCATAAAGGGATGGATATTTAAAGGCATGGATATTTTGCATCTCCAATATAGCGTGAACCTGTTATCTAAAATCTAAATCTAAAAAACGTTTATATGTGTATTTTAACACCTTTTGACTTGAAAATGTTAACTTTAAAACTCCCATTACACTTATGTTTGGCTCCTCAATCATACATTCAATTAAAAATTTTTTTACATGAAACATTTCTGTGTTAATTGTTATTTCAGTAATAAAAAAATTGTTTCTGTTGCTACATTCTTGTCAGCTCTGTTATCAGTTATAGAAGGCATGACAATCTTTTAGGCTCTGATAGAATAAGCAAATCACTTGATCCAAGTGATTTCACTTTAGCAGCCATTTATTCTTCTCTTAACTTGTTCAAAATGTTAAGGGTATAGCTGTGGCTCTGTTATTATGATATTTTAGTGAGTTGTTCATTCATTTAAAAAAACAATAATAAAAAGAAAATACAACAAAAATAATCAGCTTTAGACATGCTGTGTATTATCTGACTTGATATTAGCATATTGAGCTAAAGCCCAAAATACACTAACTGACAAAAGTCTTGTTGTCTATGCAAGTTTTAGGAACAGCAAATAATAACTTGACTTCTAGTTGATCATTTGGTATTAAAAGTGGCTTATATGAAAGGAAAACGCCTCTAGATTACGCTTATTTTACCAAAATAAAATATGATCATTTTGACAATGTAGATTTTTAATTATTTAATTAGGACAGTGAGGTCTGACTTTTATTACACAAAAAAAAACTTGTCACTTAACAGAAATAATGTACAGTATAGAATATAAAGTCATAGGGTCAGGCCAGAATCACGGTGGCAGGCCAGACAGATCTTCAGGCCACCGGAAAAAGCCCCGGTGCTTGCTATGGCCAGTCCGCCCCTGGTTAGAAGTAAATGTCAACTCTGCTATTGCCAACTCTGTAAGCAGTTTGGAAAGTTTAACAATAAGTTTACAATTAACAACCGCATTGCACATTCCCTATGACATAAGCTTTTTGCAACAGAGGTTCATGGATGGGATAGTACTGTCAAGAAGACCTGCAATGAATTATAGCAGCACTGCATACTTCAGCAGATGTGAATGTGTGTAGGTGTCCATTTGTGTTGGCCACTTTCATTTTCAGCGATTCAACTATATTTAACACAATTCAATATCTGTAGACGTACAGTTGAGTAAATAGATGTACACACTACACAGTCATGTTTATGGCATCTTCTCTGAAGCATGTGGAAACGGGGACTCATGTTGCAAGTGTACATTCTGGCTATCTGTGGTGAGCTAAGGATCAGTCTCACCGCACAACCGGCCCCTCTTAAAAATCCCATGTGACATGATCTGACGCTTCCCTGGAACTGTACCATGTACACTTAAAAATAACATTAAGTATTATCACACTCTCAGCTGTTGCAGCCTAAATGAGTTCATGTCTTTTTAAAAACTTCATCTTTTAATAATTATTTAATTCTGCTGTGGTAAAATGCATGCAACTTGACAGAGATTTGGTTACAATTAATTTTTTAAAATCAAAAGTGCATTATTATTTGTCATATAAACATACCATCACAAAAGTACTTGCATTATTATTATTATTTTTTAAATAGGATGCAATGTTACATTGTTATTTCTGTGCAAAGTATGCACAACTAAAGCAAAAACATTCATTTTTACCATCTACAATGTAACATAATTTTACAAAATACACTTCAGATGTTGTCGACATGACATTTGCATAACATCCGCATGATAACACCTACAGTATCTCATTAGCATCAGTTTGTTGTGTTGGTGTGCACACATGAATGGGGTTGATCTATCGATTATGTGTACATGTTTATGTTTGCGTATTACAGCCTATTAATATGCTGATTGTGTGAAAGCTGTAGTGATATCCCCTCTCTCGGGGAGGGCCTGAGCTCTTCATGCCAGACCTCTCATGTTTCGCCTGTGGACACCATTCCAAGAACACACTTGGTAAAATTAGTATACGAAAACACCTTCAAACACAGTATATAGATCCCTGCTCAGCCATCAGAGCAAGCACTGTTTAAGGACTAGTCTAAGCCTTTCAATAAAGACTTACTTCAAATAAGCGATTGGATAATGGAATCATGATAGCAGAGGATCAAGTGGACGAATACGATGAGAGATTTGGCCCAAATGAGACGAGCTGGACATGGGTAAACGTGTGATTTGTCTGAAATATGTCTATTTGGGAGTGATATTAACTGCCTTTTTTTTGGACTGTTTTAACTAAAAGATTGGGTTTCATTTTTGTAAATAACATTTTTACATTTGGACTGTTTACCCAAATTTGGGACAAAACATCCCAGCATTTTTACTTGATAAACCCAGCCACTGGATTAAAATTGGGCTATAAACTGAATGTATAAAAGGTTTGCTTAACCAACAGTATGATTTGTCCATATTTTAACGATATTTTTTAGAGTGTATCTTTTTACTAATGTTAGTGTAGCTTCATTGCTTGTTCTTATAAACTTCGTGCTGACTGTAGAGCTTCAAATATTGGTTATTTTTAAAGGAACGTCATCTTAAGAATGAGCTGACAGTATATTAAAGCAATACTGTACATGCACAAACACATAGTGCAAAAGCGGTTAAGCACAAGAGCTGTCAGTAGGGAGTTACCTTTTCAAAACATAAAGGCTTAATATAATATCTCAAGGGTACATATTAGCACCTAAAAAGTACAAATGTGTACCGTGTAAATTTTACGGTTGAGGTGCCAATATAGACTCTTTATGACACCCTTGTTAAATGTTTTAATGTGTAGGACTACAAATTACCATCCATTTTTCTTTTTTATATCATGTTTCTTATTGATTAGTCTGTGAAATATGAGTTTTTGGCACCTATCTATCAGATGTCCCCAACTAGGTGACGGTCATCGTCAGGAACATAGTGAACTTGTGATTTAGCTGCTTCTAGAGCCTGTCATGTGACCTAGAACCAAAGAGCACTGAGTGCGTCACTGTGTCAAGTTACACTGGCATTTCCAAAGACAACCCCGGTTTGCATTCAACCTTTGAGCGGTGTCATTCTGCAAAGTGTGTGTTAATAGGATGTTGGTGCAATGTTCTCATTAGACCAGAGTATTTTTAATAAAAGGAAAGATAATATGATTAATTAAAATGTTCTGCAGAAGTCAGTGAAGGTCACGATCTGTACGTTGTTATATAATCACTACTGCAGCCATTAAACAACCCAGTAATGGTTGTGATTCATGCATGATTCATATTTTAAGAGCATATGCACAGTTGTGTTTGTTCTCAAGTGCTATACAAACAAAATGTTCACATGTTTCTGGACAAGTATGAATGTTATTGCCTGTGCAGAAGTAGCATCAGTTAAGTTGTTTGGATTGCTTTGCTCAACTGAAATACAGCACACTCTCAGAAACAAAGCTATGAGAGTGGTCACTGGGGTGGTACATTTAATAAAATACACATTTGGATTTAAAGGGTCCATATTGGCACCTCAATTATATATATATATATATATATATATATATATATATATATATATATATATATATATATATATATATATATATATATATATATATATTTATATTCGTACGTTGAAATTTTAGGAGGTACACATTTGTACTTTTTAGGTACTAATATGTACCGTTGAGGTATTATATAAAGCCTTTCCTTACAAATGTTTACATTTTGAAAAGGTAACGCCCTAGTGACAGCTCTTGTAGCTTTATTTCTGAGTGCAGATACAAGGTTGAAATGGTTATTGTAAATATGAACCGTGCTATGTCAAGGTTGAAATAACTAACATAAAGCTCCCAGAGTAGCATTGCAGCAGAGCAAGAGTCTGATTGTACTGAGACCAGGGAAACTGTTTTTTAAAGAACAGGGTCTTTAGCTTGATTGACAATAAACAGACATCAGCATGATCTTCCAGCCAAGCCTGTTCTATGGTTTCCAATTTTGCATTTGGAGTGCTGTTTGAGATTTAGAAGATACTGTAGATAGATATCTACACTCATGTTCCTTCAGCTAAAAATAATCCCTCTTGGATCAAACAAGACTCAAGATGAGTCTTGAAAATGATAAAACAACTTTTTAAAACTTTGTTTTCTTGTCATGTTCTCTTATATATGATGCTGTAGCACTCAAAAATATTTAAAAAAAAAATTGTTGTTTGCTCAAACTTCTTATTACTACTAGAAAAATATTATTTGATCAATGAAAAACTATTTAAGATATCAATTTAACATTTAATCACAACGGGCATTATTGTCTACATTTAAAATCTATTAAAGGTGAGATACAACTGGACACAAACTGTATCTAGGCATAGCTGAATAGTTAGGTACATAGAAATAACATGTTGTTAGCCCCAAAACCCAAGTTTCATTGTTCTCATGTAAATCCTGTGAGCGCAAAATGTGGACTAGCTCAAAATGCTTTATGCCCAATTTACGAATCCTAAAATCAGGACCTTAGGTTTTTGTGCTGTGCCCAGTTCACTCTTGTTTGTCTCCACAGCTGGTTTCAATAGTCATTTACTGACCATGCCTTTTCCTGGGAGGTTAATTAGTAACTCATTGCCCCCTTTGTTTTCCTATGTGTAAATGACTCTGTGTTTCAATAGTCTTTCGTCAGTTGCTGGTTTCACAAAAGAAATATTACCTGCTTTCATTTGCTCCAAATGTTTATTATTATTATTATTATTATGCACACCTTATGCTATTGATTCATTTAAGAATTGTTAACCATGTTTAAGTATAACCCTCCAAATTTTTGAATTGAAGTAGTTTGAAAGGTTTACAATTAGTTCCCCGTTCATTTATAAATTAGTAATTTTTGATCACAGTGACAAATTTTTTCAGTATTCAAATCATGTTCATACAAAATTTTAATATAATTATAAGTATTTTACTGCCATTAAAACAATTCTGCTTTAAAATGTTAAAACAGAAAATGAGCTTCTTTTGACATTGTGCACCTTATTCCTTTTAAATTTTGAAGTCTGTGAAATCAGTGAAAACCAGTTATGGTCAACAAATGCAGGTGTAATACACAATGATCTGACAAGACCTGATAAAGTAAGTTTTGCCTTTGTATTGTGTCTGTGAACTGGCTTAAATTTGGAAAATCTCCTCAACAAATTTTGAAATGTATTATTAACTATTAATTTAATTAATCAGTATACAAAGTAAATGAATGGCATTTGCTCTAATATCATAAGGATTTTGCACCCATTTAGACACACACAATTCCACATTGTTACACAATGTGATTTAATCAAACATACTTCCTTCACTTGTTTACAACCCAGCCCCTCATAGTAACTAAACAGGATCTCTTTTTACTTGCATATGGTACATGCTGTACTGCTCTGGGACGTCAGAAATACAATGAAGTGATGCAGAAAAACAACTTCAGCGAAGAGTCTCAGTGTCACTCTTCCCTCCTACAATAGTAAGGTCAGCAGTTCAATAAACACATGACCCCACATGCCTGATGTCACAGGCCCCTCTGCCTCTGATTGGTGGAGATGGCCCATCCCAGACGACTCCCCTTTCCCCCACGTGAATGTATACACGGGATTCTAGGAAATGTACAGTATTTCACAATCAGCCATGTGCTCAGTTTACAGAGGGAAATGTTTAGAAGCATTCCATAGTAACAGAGAAACAGCATTTACAAATAAACAGTGTGAATATTTGATATATATAACTGTTTACAGAATGAGTGGAAGAAAATGCATGGTATAAATGTTTTAATTCAAACATATAAATTGTTATTTGTTAATATCTGTTCATCATGTCAATCCATTATAAGAATTTTATGTATAAGTACAATGTTATTATACAGAGCATTAGTAGTCTCCTCAGGCCCCAGAGCCCCTAAATCACATTCTCCAATTCCTAGAAACCCGGCCAGTGTATCTGGAATGTACTCTAGTGTGCTGCTTTATCCAGGGAAGAAATCAACAGATCATGATGAAATAGAAAGCGTGCTGAGAGCATGCTGTGCAACTGAAGACCTGGCCAGTGCTTTAATTTTTTTTTAGGTTGTTCTTTTGCCTGAATCGCACTTCACAGAAATGCGCGCGCACACACACACACACACACACACACACACACACACACACACACACACACACACACACACACACACACACACACACACACACACACACACACACACACACACACACACACACACGTCTTGTAGTGACCCTTTTCAGAGAAAGGCAGCATTTCCTGAACTCTCTCTCACAACACACACATGCGCACACACATA
Organism: Danio rerio; assembly: GCF_052040795.2. Taxonomy (NCBI): domain Eukaryota; kingdom Metazoa; phylum Chordata; class Actinopteri; order Cypriniformes; family Danionidae; genus Danio; species Danio rerio. The sequence continues at coordinate 31,885,883 of NC_141037.1, forward strand.
GTCTATTGAACCATTCGCACAAACACAAGGTCTGAAATTCCTCTTAAAGCACACCAAGGGGTTACCACAGTACACTACACTACAGTAACTGCTATGCAGAATGAGAAGAAGGCTTTTAAAGGTGTCAAAAACAACCAAAGCATTACCCTGATATTAATATCTAGATATAATCTGCAAAGATGCATTGCCTAACTTTAGTACACAAGTACACATTTTTGTAGTTCTGTACAATGCAGAAATAAATACATTTTATTAATAATATATATATAATAATTATATAGAACATGATTTACGCAAACATTAATACTACCCAGATTTCATAAAGAAATGTTGGATAAAGGCCATCTGCTGAAACATCACTGCTTTATAGGAAACAAAAGAGTGAACCCCTTTTCTTTTAAAATGTCATACATAGCACTATAATAATACCACCCTAATCTTTGCTGTACTTTTAAATTAGAACCACAGCAGGGAAAATATTCATCAAAGTGACAGGGATATTCAATGTTTTTGATGCCAATCGACAGCCTTTTCTTAGCAGATACTGACATTCTGTATGTAATGCATTTGTATTGTTATTGTATTATATATTTATTCTTCAGGTTACAGTAATGCCATGCTTTGAAGTACCTTGGGAAGCATTCACCCATCAAAGAGACATTGGCTACTTTTTAATTTTGTTACTGCATTACTTATGTTATTACATTATATTATAGTACTTGTAGAAAATTATGCACATAGTAGCATTTGTTTTTTTCTAACTCTGTTTTTTTAACAGCATGTGGTGATGATGATGAAAAAGTACACCAACATTTATTGCTTTCTGACAGCCATAGCCAAATACACACACACACACACACACACACACACACACACACACACACACACACACACACACACACACACACACACACACACACACACACACACACACACACACACACACACACACACACACACACACACACACACACTATTGTAAACATTCGATTGCCAGTTCAGCTGCCGCAGCTTTCCTGCCACGTGAGCAGTGTATGTTAAATCCATTAAACGTGTGCATTCAATACAGCGCTTGTTCAGCATAATTTCACCACTATAATGTCAGATTCAGCAAACGTTTATAATGAAATATAAATGAGGCAGATAAATATGAAAACATAAAACACATCCTTAGGTGTTTAGTATCGAAACAAAATAACACTCTGTTAGTAAACAGCAAACAATAACACAAATGTTAATGGTGCTCAAAACAAATCCGTATGCCTTTTAGTGAACAAGTAATGGTTTCGACGCTGTGTTGAGTGTTGATTAGGAGCGTTCTAGTCGCGTTGCGTCTCATAAACAAAGTGTTTGATTGGGCCAATGGGTGGCGACGTCATGACCCTGAACGTGAGAGACGCGTCGCGCGTATATTATTGGATACAGTAGTCCGCTTCATAGACTGTAAACGGAGGCTTATTTCTGTTTGTCGCGTCGCAGGGTAGATGAGCGAAAGGGTTAACTGTGATGTCAGCTGCAGAGGCAGGGACTGCTACTCACTGCAAGCAGTTTCCACCCTGCTTTAAATACAACAGTCAGTCAACAAACAGTGGTAGAGACTAAATACATGAACGAGGAGCAGCGAACGTCAGAGGGAAACGAGGATCCACTAAGTGCTTTTGAATGGCAATGACATCCTAACGCGTCTGCCGCATCCCACGTATGTATTACAGGGAGTTTCATCCCTCCCATTGCCATCTTGTTTATACTCATCCTTGTACGTAAATGCATGCATGCATTTGATTGAGTTAATATATATTTATATGCAGTGACGATGATTATTACGATCATACTGCCTCAGACTGTGTACAGTTTCTATTAAAAAAATATTGCAATTAATCCGATCATAGACCTTGTATGTTCTAGACGTCAATATAAAAAATGACCTTATTATCTGAAGAATATTCGTTTTTTTTTCTGTTGAAACGGGTCGTATGCCATTTCTGTTTTGATACTGCACTACGTTTGGATGCCCATGCTATTATTGGCATCAATATCTCACAGCAGAACCACTGGAGTTATGTCAGTGCCATGTGACTGTGTGTGTGAATGTGAAGGATCAGTCTGTTTTGTATAAACAATGAAGACTTGCTTGAAGGTTTTTTACATAGCTGCAGGGTCACCTGGGGGACAGATCCTTTTGGGTTAATAAGGCTGTTAGGTTTTCTAATAGTTTATAAGCTCTGGAAAGCTTTGGAATTTTAAAACCGTGACCTGGATTAGTATACAGAGAGTGAATACATACATTCTGCCATTTCCAAGAAATATTTCAGGGCTTGGAACATTTGACCACAGGCAGCTTCAATATGTCCTCTGAGGGCCATTTGTACAGTACTAAATATAAATGTTTAATTCTGTTCATTCAGAAAAATTGGCACCTGATATGGAAATCCGCCCAGCAATCTTTGAAAAATGATTTCTAAATAAATCCATTTTCAGCACTCATAAACAGCCAGAGAGTTCATGGGCATGTCAAGAAAATAAATTAGGTGAAATGTGTGGGAATTGTAATGAGCATACACACTCAGACATTTTTTTTCCTTTTTTTTATCCCAATAATGCCATGAAACTTGTCTTGCCTCCTCTGGCGTGCACAAGCCCTAGCTTGCAGATTGTAATAGTGCACACAAGCTCTTTTTGTTTAATTGCAGACCTGCAATTAGCTAATTACTTTAAACATTATGTTTGTTGTGCATTACACAGAGGCAGTAGTTTTCTGGGTTGCATGTCAGATCCTTGGCAATGCTTAAGGAAAACTACTTGTAATCCTTGTTTGAGCAATGTCATTGAGTCTACCAGTACCAATTGCGGTCTTTAGGGGGTTCGATGATAATATTTTACCTTTCACCTAAATTGACAAAGAGATCTTGACTTGAGTTAAGCAAGACAGCATGTTTTTGTTAGACCTACTTTGCACAACTGTTTTTTTTTTCTTTCTTTAAGCCTGCAGCTGAACAATTTTGCATAGTCGACTAGTAGACGACTGTTTAAATAGAGATGTTGAGTGTTATTATCATCATACTCTAAACACACACAGATGGCTCATCAAACTCGCAGTTGACTTTACATAGTTGACTGTGCACTTTCACACAGAAAGCTATTAATTTTAGTGCTGAAGTGCAGATCATTAAAAAAAAGTTATGTGTGAAAGCAAAAGAGATCAGAGTTCCACAAGCTGCTATAAGATGGTGATGGTGGCCTTTGTCACGGTGTTCACTTTAGTCTCCCCTTGCTCTCCATTTCAGAGTCAGACCATGAATTACGTGGGTCAGCTGGCCGGTCAGGTTTTCGTGCAGGTGAAGGAGCTGTACAGAGGTCTTAATCCTGCCACTCTGTCTGGCTGTATCGATGTCATTGTGGTGCGTCAGCCTGATGGCACACTGCAGTGCTCACCGTTTCACGTCCGATTCGGCAAGATGGGTGTGCTGCGCTCCCGGGAGAAAGTGGTAAGCACTAGCACAGACATGTTTTAGGGTGCAGAGTTGGAAAATTGTTCAAATTATTGCAAGTTAGCAGTTCATAATTCATCTTGTGTGTACTTTAGGGGTGCTTAATGCAAAAACCTTTATAATTTGATTGTCTTTTACATATATATATATATATATATATATATATATATATATATATATATATATATATATATATATATATATTTCTACTCAGTATTGTACCTCAAACCTTTATGGAGTATTTATTTTAAGCATTCAAATTCAAAAGAACTAACAAACACCAAATGTGGGTTAAAAGTATTTGAATATTTGAACATAAGCCTAAATTAAATCCCTTTCTCACAAAATCTATTCAGGAGACTCAAATTAAACAGCTCAAAAAGCTATATATTTTAAGGGCTATACTTTATGTAAGAACAATCATATATTAATCTGTCTGTCTATCGTCTCAAACTCATTCTACTACACGTGAGGATATACAGTCTTGCAGGACCACAGTGCTACATTCTAATTTAACATAAATATAAACACACAAAAATTCCCATATCAGCATCCATATCATATCACTATGATTAGATGGTGCTTTTTTACAGATATTTTCTCACCATTAAACCTGCAAAATCATCTAAAAGCCTCTCTGGATTGTGACAGTGGTGTCTGGATGTTTGATGTCTATGTTTTAGCTTTTACCCTAATTAAACAATATGTGTATTGGGGCATGGAAACACGTTCAATCCCCACGTGTATGTTGAAGGTCCTAAAGTGCTAGCCCAAAAGTTTTTGGCTGCATTTCACTTAATGGCCACCGGTGTCAGTAAAACATGAATGCTACATATAGATATGTGGGGGATAAGAGATCTTAAATATATTAAAGCCATGGGCATATGGACATAAATCAAGTAGAAGACTGAAGGGGAAAGCAGTTGCTTGAGGATCATATATAATTAGCGTTGCTATGGGCCTTGTGTTGCACAAGGCTTACAGTTGTAAATTGTCTATTATAGTGACAGCATTCCATGTTCCCTTTCTCCTTAGGTTGACATTGAGATAAATGGGGAGCCGGTTAGTTTACACATGAAACTGGGTGAAAATGGAGAGGCGTTCTTTGTGAAAGAAACAGAAGATGATGGGGTGAGTACTGGCCTCATGTAGCAAACAATAAGCCCTATAGTGTTTTTATAGCAGCCAAAACGGATCGTGCACTGAGAAATGCAAGTCTCTACCATAGTTTGAAATCTGAACTTGTTTACTGGAAACAATCCTGCTGCATGTGTCCTGCTACCCGAGCTTTGCTCTAGAACACACTCTCTTCTCTGCCAAGGCAACCGTTGTTCTGTCTGAAACAGCAGCCATCTGAGCCAGCCAATTTAAAGGGCAAAGTACAGCACAGGCGAAAAGCCCTGAAATATTGTCCGACTGCTGAACAAATAAAAGCTCTGTCAGCGTAACATAGGTTATCCTCCTGGCTTAGTCTTCCAAACTTCCTCATTACTTTCTGACCACAGATGGTTTCTTGCTCATCACAGGCACAAATGCCTGAGATGAATATCTGCTGAGGTACACCGTGTTCGTAATTGCTGGAATTGTTGCCCTGGTTAGCACTCATGTGGAACATTCTGGCTTTTGAAGGATTGTGACATGATCTGAAAAGAGAGATACACTTGTCTTGAGATCCCACAAATCCTGCATTGTCCTACTCTACGCTCAACTATGTTAACATTATTATTTGACCACTAAATTATGCCATTTTAAATGTGAAAAGAATTACTGTCTGTTTGGCTGAAACTGCTTAGACGTTTGTGCTCCATTTAACTAAACATAGCCAGTAGCAAGTACAGAGATTGCATGCGCAGGAATATGAAATTAATAGACTCCTGAATAAAACCATTTATTAAATATAATATTATGTTTTGAATTAAAGGGTTTACAACAGGTTTGATATTTTAAGGGTTGATAATCTAGAGATGTAATAGTGCTTTACATTTTATATGCTTTTGGTAACTAAAGGACACAGTTTACGTCTAATTTAAAAAAAAAGGACACAAAGGGCATGTGCCGGTTACCTAATGCTGATTATTTTTCAAGGTTACAGTGTGTGTGGGTTTTTATTATCATTGTTGGAACATTTATTACATTTATTTGACGTTAAAGGTGGAGAATGTGTTTTGTTTTAAATGATCTGTCTGCTCTACCCAACGTTTGTCATAAACCATCAGTAAAGGCTTTTTCACTGCAGTCCAGTGAACTTTGGATTATCTTGTTGCTGGTATAAGAGATTAAAGCTGCTGGAGGGGATTTTTTGGGAAATACACAAAATGTCAGATGACATGTATTACTTAAATAGGCATCCTAAAAATGACTATTCTCTCTGTGTCAGTTAAGTTCTTTGTAAAGGGCAGAAAAGAATCCAAGCATGTTAGCCATTAAGAAGACTTCTATTTAAGTCTCTGCCGGCCATGTTATTAGTTTAGTGCAATAAAACTAAACTTTTCATTATTCTACAAATGAAAAGTGACAGTAAAGTGCTAAAGGGCTGTTTTAATTGTCAAGATCTATGCTGTTTACTATAGTCAGCCTATCATTTTGTATTGTGGTGACTATGTTTAGCAGGGCTATAGTTGATAATGGTCTCCATGAGGGAGTGATAACTGACGTATGAACTGACCGTCTGGTTCTCAAGGGCAACTGAGTGGCAATAACAACTGAACATTAGGCTATCATGTATTTTTATGTGCCTCTGTTGCTTTTCAACAGCCATGCAATGTACAGGCAGATTTGTGGCATGTGCATGTGTTTGTAATAAAATAAGGAACAATCTGTCACATGGCATTAGGTTGGCCGCAGTGTTGTGCTATTTATGGTTACAGTTTACATTCATGCACGTATGAATGAATGGTTTTGTTTGCAGATACAATGTTTTTGTTACAGCTTTATTTGCTTACAACACACTCAGCTCCGTTCAGCATTTAAAAAAGAATTTAAGACTTGCCAGTAGCTGCCGTATTAAGACATGTTACATGTCACTGGCAACATGTAACACAACATTTTTTTTAAAATAAAATAATGATGCTAATAATAATAATTTCTCCAAATGTAAAAGAAAAACAGTATATATATTTTAAAAGGGTCCCTAAAGCCTACATTTTTAACAAATTATTAATCTCTACAGGAGATGGTTCCATCCTACTTGGCTACATCGCCCATCATTTCTGAAGGCTCTGCTCTAATGCAGGCCCAAATGGGTAAAGGCACGTCCCGCCTGTCTGAATCTGGAAACGGAACCACCATTCAAACCCTGGGCCCCATGCAGCCCCCTGGTGACAGTTCAATAATGAAGAAAAGGAGGAAAAGGAGAAGAAAATCTAAAGTAGACAGCATGAAGCGTGAGGACAATGGAGACTCAGAAGACGAGGACATGTTTCCCATCGACATGAGTTCTGATGATGATGACACAGAGGCTTCAGGCAGCAGGTCAGAACAAACAGAATACAGGGGTGATAGCGTTCCGGCACCACGCCGGATTTCCGGCGTACTGTGGCTGCGGGTAGGGTTGTGACGGTGAGGAAATTTCCCCACCGGTTAATTGACATGTGACAACACCGGTAATACCGGTATCACCGTGGGAGTGGGCATTTTTTCATTTCCTCTTTTTTTCTGATTTTAAATAGCTTATAAATGCGTGCGTATAATACCTTCACTTTCAGTTTTGCGGGAGTTGCCAATTCGGTGTCAACTGTTTGAATGGACGGAAAGGAAACTACAAAAAAAATCCCTGTTATTAAACAAAACATAACTTTTATTTACATAACGAATAAAACACAACACTGCTACAGGCTGAAAAAACTGTGTAAGTTGGAACCATACAAATAACAACCATAAACGCCTATGCTATATATTAACAGCTTAGTCCTTATGAACAATCCGTTTATAAAATACATTATTAACGAATTTAGGCTATTGAAAAATAAACCGAATATGAAATATGATCCTTGCATAATAATCACAACTAAACAAGCGAGCACTCATTTTATAATTAAACTAGGCTATATGAAAAAAAATTAAGAATTGAAACATTATGTAAAAAATCAAAGGGCAGGCTAAATAAAAGCGCCTCGTCAGAGCTAAACACCGCATGTGTCAGTTTACAGCTTCTGGAAAGATCAGACAACCTATACAGATCACACAATCTCAATAAACAACATGTAAATGTATAAATATTTCGATAAGTATTGTTATGGAATATTTATAACTAAATGATCTTGCTTTTTGGTTTTATCGATACAGCTTTGATCTCTCTTACAAGCGGCAGTTACAGGCGCAGCATAAGGGCGTCTCACACTGTCAGTGGCGGAATACACACAGCACTGCCAAGACGTTTTATTTTTATTTTATTTGTTGCAGATTTGCACGTTGTTCCTTTAAAAAAAAACTTTTATTTTTTAATTCTCTCAAGTTAATGTTGTCTATCGAGTAACTATCCAGTCCCTCGGATTGGAGTTCAGTGCGAATTAAGACTATTGACCAACCGCCCTGTAAGTTTAAACACTACAGGTCCACAGCTCTGGTGTGGTATGAATTACACGTTTTAAATGACAGCGAGACATGCTACGTTTAGTTTTTATTGTAAAATATACATTATAACCCAGTACACGGTAAAATAATGTTTAGAATGGCTTGTCTATTGACGGCGTATAGCCGTTAATTAAATATGCTGAGCATATTTTCATTAAAATTAAAACACATTAATACAAATTAGCCACCCTTTGATTTTTTTTCGTTTACGTATATTTTTATCAAACGAAAAATGCAATGAATTGTTAATTTTTGTTTTCATTTTATTCGAAATAATAGGCCTATAATTTATAGGCTACACAGCTCATATCTTTGGCTCCAATTGCGTTTTTACAGATATCCTACCAATAGACTTTTTTTGGCTCAAAGACATTTATGCCTATTAATTTCAGAGGTGCATTTTGACAGATTTCGTAAAGGCTTCAGCTATTCTACCTGTCAGCTGCACCTGCCTAAGTTTTGCAACTTGACTTGTGTTGTGGCTCGATGTCTGAATGAGAGAGAGAGAGAAAGAGAGAGAGAGAGAGAGAGAGAGAGAGAGAGAGAGAGAGAGAGAGAGAGAAATCAGTCCTCAGATTCGATGTGTGGCCGCATGTCTCAGTTACTTTATTGCAATTTTTAATATTGGCTCATCTAAATAAACTTTTCATATATTAAAAGCCAAAATATTGCCAGACAGAAGAAGCAACTTTCGGTTTTTGAAGAGAGCGGCCTCAGTTATAAAAGATGCGCGCATACACAGGATTCGATCTTTTTGGCCTAGACATTATGGATTTTTTTGACATTAAACACATAATCAAGTGGAAATAAGAACAGCTGAACTTCGGAAAAAGTCCTCACGTTGCCACGATGTTTCTCTGCAGTTGGATTGTCAATGGCGCAGCATTGCTAAATCACTCGTTTTAATTAAAAAAAAGATATTTATTATTAAACATTGTGAGATGATGGTCGCGTGAATTTTTTTTTAAATGAGAGTATGCCTTGCGTATGTATGGATCTATCCGCGACCCACCCATAGTTAAACATGAAGGTGCGTGTATAAATTAGTTATGTTTCCAGATACTGCCACCTTTGTCAGGCAAAGTTTGCAGATCGCCTCATCAACGTCGTCAGGTTTATGCATTTGGTTTGAACCCAAAATTTTGCCAAATATGCGCCTTTGCATTGCGTTTTGACAATAAATCGTCCGCCATCCTCTTTCTGTAAATTCGACTCCTCTTTCTCCTCACGTGGTAAATGAAATATGACGCACTGTAGCTTTAGATTTTAATTATAGAGCATGCTCTCGTTTTAAGTCAATTATTTATAATTATATTTTCTATTTATTTTAAATAAATGTTTAATAAAAAAAAAAACGAATACTTAAAAAAACAAATGTGGGGACGGTGTCACGGTAGAAAAGTGATGTCACCGGTGTTGCGTCTTAACACCGGTATCACCGTCAACACCGTCTATCGTGGCAAGCCTATAGCTGCGGGGGAAAAAAATCAGGTTCACGGATATTGATCTGTCATTCACTCACTGCTGAAAGCGCCGGATTGGTTTTTATTAAGTGCCATTTTGTGTGCTCGTGAATCATCTTTTGAGTGTAGACGCCATGTAAATAAAAGATTAATTGTGTAATTTAGAGAGCTTTATAAATTATAACGGATCTTTGTGAGATCTATATGAACTAAGATTAGTGACGCTTTTTAGTGATAATAAGAGGAGCGTGCTTTGCACTTTCCAGGCTATAATCCATTCAGAATTTGTATGAAACTTTCGTTTTCGGCACATATACGCTGATATGTTTTGGGAATGACATCTGCATATTTACGCTGGGTTTATTCTCGAAATAACGGTGAAGCAATAGACGGGACAAAAATATAGGCTATTTCCCCCTTCTCCTTAAACAACTTAGTGTTTCAGCTATGAAATAGTTCAGTTTTGTATGTAGCCTAATGGCAAAGTGTTTATATTTAGTTTCGTTTTTTATTCGGCTTATTTAGAAAAACGTTTGGAGCATTTTTTATTCGTTAAAATTAAGTTTTTTTTAACGAACAGCGCCCAGCGGAAGACCATCATTGTCTGTTTGATCAGTTTGCCTTCTCAGATCATCACGACTTGCCTAAAATAAAAGATATAAAACAGTTCAAGTATAAAACAATGGTAGCTTAAACGTTAAAGAATGTGTGCTATTAGGCGCATAGTTTGCTTATAAAAAGCTTGCAGGACATCGAGGCGCCAGAGCAATCACTTGCATTTTTTCAGTGGGAGCAATTTAAAGTTATCCGTCATTTTTGCTCACAAAGTACGAGTAATACATCAAAAAACCTTACAGCGTTTTTATAAAATAAAGAAAACCAAAATTATGCGCTTTCTGTCGTCTGGTTTTTGAACAGGAGCGCTTAACAAAATGAAGCAAAATGTATATGCCTCACAGACATAATAAATATATTTATAGAAAGCTTTAAATTATTACTTGACGAAATAAAACAAATCGAAAACAAGAAAACTCCTTCATGTAATCCGTAAAGATGAATTTCTAAAGGCGAGTCCAAGAGGAGATTGCCAGTCAGGATCTTTGCGACACTGACTCAGAATAAGTTTATTAATAAATAATTAAGATATGTCCTTACTCTTTCCTCGACACATTCATTGTTATTTGTTTTTGCCGGTGCTTGGGGCGAGTTTTAGCTTATTGTGTGCGCTTGAACGCGGATTCACAGTAGCAGTTTTAACATGGAGTGACATGACATCTGACGTACAGATGACACTGGCACATGCCACTGAGTGTAGTGACACTTCCGGTGGCACGTCCGGTTTTCCACTGTCATGTGTCACTCGATAGTGGCATGTGTAGTGACCTGTGTCACTTAGAATGTCGCGCTGCATGTCACTGCAGTGACATCGACACCCGGCGAAGCTTATTAATTAACACGAGCAAAACCATATTTAATCATTACGCGACTTTTAACCTAATTTATCGCGTCGCAAGTTAGTTTATTTGCTGAGCTACTCCACGATGTTTTAATTTAAACGCATTTATTTTATGTATTCGTAGTCATACTTCCGTACGTAATATAGTCATTTGACAGTACATGTCAGTCAAATTTATTGTGGCATGCTTATGTATGGGAGAGGTTACACTTATCTGTTGTACTGTATATTATTGCATCCTGGCAGTTCCTTTGTTTCCTACAATATGGACTTCTCTATGTTTTTAATTAATTCATTTATTTTATTATTTAACTTATTTTCATTTTAAGGTATTTTAAATAATATCCTTTAAAAAGTTATAATAAAATGCATGTTGAAAACGCATAACATATATGCATGTAAGATAACGTGTCATTTGCCTAATGATTTTTAAATATTAAAGCAAAGAGACTTATAAGATTAATGTGCTTATAACGTGCTTATACTGACACCTACTGGCACATGTCACAAGATCACTGACACTGGCATGTGTCACTGACATTACTGGCATGTGTCTAAAAAGAGCCACTTGACAATAATGATGATCAGGGTTACACATAGGCTGTTAATATATTTGGGCCCAGGGGCCCACAAGTTATGTGTTAAAAGTGCGTTGCATACATAGTACCCCCACCCTTACTCACCTCAGGGGCAAGGAAAAAAGTTCAGGCTCAGGAATTTTTTCCACTATCAGCCCTGAGAATATATGGAGAGCGTTTTTTAATCTGATAAGTATTAGCATGCACATTAAGTTTCAAAATATGTATTCATTTCTTTCTTCCGTGAAACACAAAAGCAGAAATTCTGAATGATGTTTGTGCTGCTCTTTTCCATACCAAGGACAGTCAAGCACCAAAAAATGAAAAGTATCTCTACTTTTCTTAAAGGGCCATGAAACCCCTGTTTCAGCGGGATGTTTTCACACCTCTAGTTTGGAAAAAGTTAGGAAAGTGGGTGTGTCTAGCTCGGTTCAGGTGGGACAGTCGGGGAGGGAAGGATTTGAATAAAAATGGGAGTTTCTATCTAGGCACGCTCTGATTTTCACAGAGGCAAAACAAACGCACAGATGCAGGGGAAAAAGACAGTGACTGCGTTTAATGACAGTGGAATGTTTGATACCGCACATCCTATAAGAGAAAAAAAACTCTGCATTTCTCAGTAACTCAGATGCACTCGATAGGCCAGAAAGACGTGTGTGTAGACTATCCTGTCACAAAATGCATTGACAATTCAACACAATGGTCGGTAATAGTTTGATCGGGTGTATATATGTTTACACTGGGAGAGCAGCATTTACAGCAGATCTTTCTGTCCATAATATTATAGTGATAATAACATACTGTAAACTAAGTAACTTAGAAATCATTTTAACAAACTAACTAACTAACTAACTTTAACTTGTGTTTTGGCAGCACAACGTGCCGTCTTTCTCCGTCTGAAGATTGTTTCAGATAAAACAGTTTTCGAATCTATCATGGATATTAATGAAGTTGCACCCCATACACAAAAGAGAGCGCTGATTGGTTTGAACTAAGTGTTTTTCATGAATGAATGCAGCACACTCAGAGACATCACAAAGTCCTCCCAGGTACAGACAAGCAGTCTACACTCTGGAATACACACAAGGATGTAATCTGTGTGAAGCAGCTTCAATAGTTCGTTTCAAACCGGAAGAACGAATTTGCTCGAAGTAACAAAAAAAACCTATTTGAACTTTTTAGTGTAATATATGTGTCCTAATAGTGTTTATAGCAGCATGGGGCACATATATGACTGTCAACAGCTCTAAAAATGTGTTTTTTTGTTTCGTGACCCTTTAAAGGTGCAGTATGTAAGTTTGACACCCAGTGGTTAAAATAGGTAATGCATTCCAGGATTAAAACACACACAAGCGCAGGTTGCTAGATTGAGGACCAACATAGGCTGATTTAAACCATGCTTTAAATAAAAGCAACAGCATGTGATAGAAGAAATATTTTTAATATTAAATGAGTTTTTGTTCTAACCAACACCTCAAATTGATATATTAGAAACGGCTTCTATTTCTGGCAGAAAAGTGACAATGATCACCTCAGGTACACCCCATGTGCTTTATTCAGTGTTAAATGCTAATAATGTGAGTTTGAATGCCATTTTACATGACATTTATTGCCATACTACTGAAAGCAGCAGCAGATAGTACACCTCAAACCTTGAAAATAAAATAAACGTTTGAAATTGAGTGACTCAACATGTACATTTGATAATGTTAAAGAGGTTTTAGTATGTATTAATTACATTTTAAACCTTAACATTTCGAGAGTAAGTGCATATTATGTACTTTTAAATGGTATTTAAACAGCCAAATTGCTTGTCACTGCAAATCTTGTCATGTAGCGTATTGTTAGGAAATAGGGTTATAATGTAACCTGCTCACCTAATGTTTACATTTATAATATTTATTTTATTTGCTAATTGATAACCACCTCATTTGCAATTCTGAATTTGCAACTCGTTTCGGAGTCTGCTATTGTCCACAGGAGGTTGCATTTCGGTCACGGACGCATGCTTCAAGAGCTTTCTGACAGAATGAAGGAAATATGCGGTTTTCCAACAAGGCATCCTGGGGTGCTGAAATATAATTGGCTAAAGTGGCAGTGGGCAGGTTAAAAAAACATAACAAAGACAGAAATTCCGGCACGTAAAGCACATTTTCAAAACAGAATAACTTTCTTCAGCATTGTTTTTTTTCAGATAAACAAGAATGTTCACTTAGCATGCTTCTTAAATATCTGCAAACATATTATTGTATTTTTATTCTTTAGAGAAGTCAAAAAACATACAGCACCTTTAAGTCTATAATTTAATTGTCAGGTTTAAGACACTGCACTTTTTGAGACATGTAAAAGCCAATAATGATTGTTGTGGCATATTTTGTTGTGCCTTTTTTATATGAATTTTACAATTACTGGTCATCATTTGCTTTCATTATATATGAGTAAATGGAGATATTAGTGTTGCCAAGATCTCACATTGAGTCCCACTTTTTTGTGAGTTCAGCTTGGCAGGGGTTGTAGAGCAAAACTTATTTCCTGCATAGGACATAGATGATGCATGCATGACATAGTTTGGCCAAAACAGATGGCTCTGATAATTTCATAATTTTAACATAATTTGTTCAATTTTGCTGTAATGATTCCAACTGAAGCAGTCTTGTGATATGGCTGTGCCTGTTTGTTCACTCTTTGAATGAGCTCTGCAATGGAGAGAGAGGAGCAGAGTGGAGAAAAAGAGGTCGCCAGTCCCATTGCTGAAGTAAACAAGAGGCTCAAACAGCCCCTCCAATGTTTTTCCACGAAATCCATGAAACCATGCCAGTTCTGGCTCTAGCTTGAGAGGGGAGTCCTTTGTGATGCTGGGCAATCTAGAATTACCCCCACATCTCCAAGAAAAGAAATGGTTTATAAATATAAACCAGCTTAACGTAAACATGCTTTTCCCTTTTTTCGTTCCCAGTGGATGCAGCAAATTATGTATTTTATCACTTCAATCTGGATAAGCATGTTAAAAGGTCAATATTTTAGTACCTTACATGCTATGCTTTACCAAGAATCTGTTTCCCAGGTACCAGTAATAATTTTAAAAACTGCCAGTAAAGGCCACTGGGAAAACACGGTTCACAGGGCTAAAAAGATTCAGCTGCAAATGAATGTACACTCAAGAATGTGTTGCTCGGCAAAGCAGTAGTTTAAATCCAGAGGATAGCTCTTTAGAAATCCCACAATGCTCTCTGTCTGCTTGGAAGAATCAGCCTTATGAATGGAACCACTAAAGGTTATACTTGACTAAGTTTATAAGTATGACAAGTTACTTTCAAGAGTTCACACTGATGATTGATAATTAAGCTTGTTTGGCATACTGTCCCAGGGGAGAGCCCTGAGCTTATGAGATCCTGGAGCCCTGGGCTCCCTCCCGTTTGCAGGGTAAGAGAAGAGTTTGAGCTCAGGTAGATCTCGATGAACTTTCCCTCCTTATTTCTAGCTAAATGGCAGATATGGATGACTGAGCAGAGGGGTTGGGGATTTCTTCAAGATGAAGATATTGAGATAAGAAAACTCTGGTTATCTATAGTGAGTTAGGAAATTATCTGATTGAATAATTGATCATGAGCTGATGTTGGAACAGCTAAGAACAATCATAAGCAAGTGATCCTCTCGAAATTGGTTTGTAAATAAACTTTACTTTTATGTTTCCAATGCAATAAAGCCTGTTCATCTCAAGAATAAGAATACATGACTATATTTCTCTTCACAACAATTGATGATATTGCACTGCAGTTTGTCTCCTTGCACATTATTTGTGCTAGCTTTTAAAGGATTAGTTCACACTAATTAAAAAAATGAAAGTGTTTACATATTTTTATATATTTATATGTTATAATAATAAATTATTCCCCCTCACATTGTTTCAGTACCCTGAGACCTTTTGTTGCTCTTCTGATCACGAGTTATATATTTTAAATATAACATATTTTAGATGTAATGCGGGAGCTCTCTAACCCTCTATTGACAGCAACGATTTTTAGACATTCAAAGTCCAGAAAAAAGAAAACAAAAACTTTCCATGTGACTTGATGGTTCAACTGTAATCATACAAAGCTCTAAGAACACTTGTGTTGCAAAAAATGGTAAAACATCAATATCTTGTCTTCCTTCTCAAGTTATCGGGGCGATAGGACATATTACCTTTAGAGTCAGCAGCATGACAAGCAGGTGCTTTAATGCACATAGTAAACATGCACCAGGACCTAGAGAAAACATAAGTGACTATAATTGCTACAGTGTAACCACTAAAATTATGTTTAAAATGATGATAACATTTTTGGTTCTCTTTCTTGACCTATGTCTTCAAAAAATGTCTTAAAAGATTTGTTGTCCAAGGTCAGAGAGCAATTTTTGTTTAGAAGATGAGCAAAGGCCTCAGGGGACTGAAATGAATTTGCGGTGAGTAATTAATGATAGAATATTGTTTTTTGACTGAACTAATCCTTTAACAGCAAAGTAAATTCTGATTGGCTGTTTTATATGTAATACTGTTTTTCTGTGCCATCGTCATTACAGTTATGGTGTGAACTGGAGTATTGTTTTAAAGTTGATACAGTTTTAGAACAATGTCTTTATAGTAATCATCCTCTGCCTTTATTGTGTATGATTTCAGAGCAATGTCGCATGATTTGTTTGCTGAGCAGCTGAAAGGAGCAAGCAACACATACATGCAGTCTGAAAGGAACTGGGCTGGTGTTCAAAGGTATGCCAACAGTGTTTTTCAATAAGGGGTGAAGATACAAGCATCACAGTTCTGATCACATAACAATTATGAGAAAACTAAGTTGCAAAATAGAAAAATCTGTTGAAAATTTTAAGTAATTCAAAGTAAAATGTCTATTGGATGTACTTTACAAATACCACCGGAAATAGTCCTCTGGGTACTATTTACTTATTGCATCACTTCTTCTTGGCCTTACTATATATCGTAATATGGAAAAAGACATACATTAATTTTCCATCGGCTTACTCCCTTTATTTATCATGGTTTGCCACAGCAGAATGAACTGCCAACTATTCCGGCATCTGTTTTTTTATGCAGTGGATGCCCTTTCAGGAAGTAGGCATATATTTATTACTATAATCCATTCCAAAATAGAAGGAAACGCACCACTACTAGAAAACAACATAAAACACAAACTCCCACCAGTCAGAACTCTTTAGGACAAAAAAATATTTGCTGATATTTAGAAAAAAATACCAGGCCGTAAAAGTGTATGCAAACAGGTACAAATTCATAAATCTATGTTTTTCTATCAGCTGAATGAAATAAAATACAGTTTGCATTATGCAAACATTGTAGTCCCAGCAATTCATTAGATAAAAATATATAAAAATGTGTATGTCTGCAGCCTATTTATTCTATTACACATAAAAAGAAATAACCAGTTCAGTGAGGTTGTTTCCCACACCACAGTAACCCAAAACCCCAGCATATTCTGTTATGCTGATTGTAACTGACACTGAACTGAAGCTTATATCAATATATATATATATCGATCACCATTATATATCGAGCAGATTTTGCATAGCAATATCCTTTAACATTATTTAATCTAAAATTAAATCTAAAGCTTTGTCTATTTACACATAGCACCGGCTTGGAGAAGACCTGCTCTTTACCCATTCCCACCAATACAGGATTATCCATCTCCTGCCCTCAACAATCAGCGATGTTCCACAGAACAGACAGGTAACCACTGCACTCACCATTAAATCTAATACAACTTCTAACAAAGACATAAGAAGAAACCTAAGCATTTTATTTCTGTATTGTATTGCGCAATTATTACATTTGTCCAGCAGGGAATCCAATTTTGCAGTTTAAGGAATAAAAGGCCATTGTTATCAGATTATTTGACAATTATTAAACACAAACCCACTTAATCCAAATGTGTCTCCATCACAGTCCAAATGGCTCCTTGCCATCTACACCTAAGAGTGACTCAGAGTTGTTGGATAGTCAAAGGAACAAAGGAAAACCAGACAATCCTGAGATGCTGTGGACATGGGGAGAGCTGCCTCACGCTGCTAAGGTATAGCAATCACCAGCTATGTCACTGGACCACAAAAAATGCAAATCTGAAAGAGTTAAACCAATGTGTATCTTCTTCTACAGCCTTCATTCCGGCAGCCGCTACCAGAGCCCATGGTGGTCACCCCAAAGTCAATACCGCGATCTGAAAGCACGCACTTCAGAGCCATCACTGGGGATGGGATGGTGGAGTCTCGGGGCAGTGTTATGTATGTGCCTGATATCAGAACTGAAGAGGCAACATCTACCCCGGTTGAAGAAGTGGAGCCCATCAGTGTAGTCGCTCATCTGATCACAGAACTCGAGGACGGCCGTCACAGTCCTGGAGCTCATGCCATTAGTAAGACGGACTCTCCATCCAAAAGAAAAGGTACTGTATATACAGGGCATTATATGGAGTATGAACATTGGCTCACTTTTTTGACTGTTTGAAACTTATAAATGTTACTCTGGATAGACAAGAGAAGCCCACACTTGGGATCAGATGGAGTATATCTGGATGACATCACAGAGTTGGAGCCTGAGGTGGCGGCCTTGTACTTTCCAAAAAGGTACATTTATGCTGATATCATTTAAACTGATAAAAAAACAAATCTCTTTTATTGATTTAAGAGGTTAACTACAGTATAGACCATTTCAATGTGATCATGTCATTGGCCTATGAACATTTCCTGCTTATTATCAAACTATTTCATAACTATAATAAGAGGCAATTCAATTATAACAGTGTAAAACAGCTATCAAAACATTATTTATCAATATGTGGCTCTTTTTGGATTCTTAGAAGCTATAGAAATTAAAAATGTAAAACAGGATATATGTACCTCAAAATGGTCTACATCCATTTAGTCACTTGCTTATTTATGATCCAAGCATATTGTAAATATTTTAAAATCATGAGTGATTACGGTCTATGACAATGTTTGTAGAAGAATATAATTAGGTTTTAACAAGTAAATTTAAAACACATTTAAACATTTTAGAATAAATACAGTTGGATTATTATAATCTAAGAATCTTAAATTTTTTATTAATAATTAATAAAAATAATAATAAATAATAAAAATTATATTAAAATAGTTTCACAGAAATTGTCCAAAATTTGGGAGAATAAATAAATAAATATTAGATTTAAGGGATACTAGTTTCACTTCAAAATTTGACTTTACTCACCCTCAGTTTGTTTTAAATATAAGGTTTTACAATGAAGATATTATGACAAATGCTAGTAAACAAGCAGTTGACTTCCATAGCATGACAAATGCTTTGTTTTAGAATTGGGGCACTTCATTTGAAGATGATCATATTCGGGGTTCTGTAGCATCTGAAGTATTAAAAACCCAGTTTTAAATAATATTTAAATGTGAAATGTATTTCTGTTGATCAGTGATGGAGCAACATCTTTGAGGAGTGGAGCAGATTCTAGAAGTGCCAATCAGTCTCCTCAGTCAGTGGGCAGTAGTGGAATGGACAGTGGGGTGGAAAGCTTTTCTGACCAGTTAGGAGACTTGCCTCACATTGCGATCTCTCTATGCGGAGGTCTGTCAGAAAACAGAGAGATCACTAGAGGTAAAGTCATGACTAACATACTAACTAACATAATAGTTTTAGTACTGTTTATTACTTTAAACATTTTCTATTTTAATGTTATATTTTAAAATGGCAGTACTGTCAACTTTGAATCAACTGAATGAAATCTTGCTGAATAAAAACATTAATTATTTTAAAATAATAACCCCAAACCTTTAAACAGTAATGTATTTTCAGCAGCTGTTCTGAATGAAGGGGTTCACACACCGGACGAGCCGTGTGCATTTTAGAATTCTAAACATAGATTTCTATCAGGGTACACACATCGGCGCCGCAAGTCGGCAGCTGTCCGTGGCGCCCAGCCACGACTCAGGACACTGTTCATATTTCTGCCGTGGCACAGAGTGTCATCTGAATCATTCATTCATTAATTTTCTTGTCGGCTTAGTCCCTTTATTAATCCGGGGTCGCCACAGCGGAATGAACCGCCAACTTATCCAGCAAGCTTTTACACAGCGGATGCCCTTCCAGCCGCAACCCATCTCTGGGAAACATCCACACACACACACACACACACACACACACACACACACAACGGACAATTCAGCCTACCTAATTCACCTGTACCGCATGTCTTTGGACTGTGGGGGAAACCGGAGCACCCGGAGGAAACCCACGCGAACACAGGGAAAACATGTTTCAAAATAATAGTTTCATTTTAAATAGCATGCGAATGTGCGCGTCTGATGAGCAATACTTTCAACTGTCACGTGCATGCCGTTTCGTGACGCTGAGAGGCGCATCCAGTGTGTGACACCCTTTAACATCCTGCTTTTCCTCTTGATGTCATTAATTGGAGAGTAATTAAGCTATTAAACTCTGCACATTCTTTCTTTCACAGAGGAATTTGAGGAACGTGCAATATCTTATCAGGAGTTTGCAGATAATCCCGCTATCATTGATGATCCCAACTTGGTTGTAAAGATTGGAACTAAGTATGTCGTGAATCTTCAAAACATATCACATAATCGCATTCATTAAAAATCTGTTAAAATACTGCC
Source organism: Danio rerio (assembly GCF_052040795.2). Lineage (NCBI taxonomy): Eukaryota > Metazoa > Chordata > Actinopteri > Cypriniformes > Danionidae > Danio > Danio rerio. Next base: position 31,906,110 of record NC_141037.1, read on the forward strand.
AACTTTAAAATCAAGCCATTTATTTATTTAATACGTTTTTCAATTATTTCTGTTCTAGGTATTACAACTGGACCACAGCCGCTCCTATTGTACTGGCAATGCAAGTTTTTCAGAAGCCCTTGCCAACGGTAAGGACTACATAAAAAACACACACACACACACACATACATAAAGGTCAATAAGGCATTTAACCAGCATTGACGATATTAACATTTAGACATTTAGCAGATAAATTCAGTTCAAAGCCACTTTCAAATGAGAAAAAAAGACTCATCATAAAGAGGCAATACTCAAAATATACAAATAATACTAATACAAATGTTCTGACATAAAAATAAAATATATAGTAGCGAAGGAATAGTGAAGGTGTGAGAAGCAATAAATAATTAACATATTTTAGATCTAGTCAAGTGGTTAAAGTCACACTTAAATATTGTTGTTCAGTGATGTACACCCACAGTATGTAGGTCACTTAAATTTCATCCCACCTGTAAATAATATTTGGCATCGTACAGAGCTCAGGCTGCATCCGAAATTGCCTACTTCTTAGTACAGGGGTCACCAGTCTCTGTCCTGGAGGGCCGGTGTCCCTGCAGGGTTTAACTCCAATTTGCTTCAACACACCTGTCTGGGTGTTGCAAGTATGCCAAGTGGGACCTTGATAAGCTTGTTCAGGTGTTTTTGATTAGGGTTGGAGCTAAAATCTGCAGGACACCGGCCCTCCAGAAACAAGTTTGGTAACCCCTGTCTTAGTAGGTATCTGAATTTAAATCTACTACTCAGCCGTTAGAAAAGTACGTTCTATACAGTATGAATGGAACTCAGACATGATCACGTGACCTACCTGTGTCAGTTGCATCACTTTCATGAATTCTTTCACATTGCATCATGGGATAGTGTAGCGTGCGTCAGATGCACACTTTAGAATCTCGCTGGAAAAAGTAGGTCATCAGGCACTTCTCACATACTGTTTTTCAAATTCTATAAATTAGGACATAATACTCGGCCTGCATACAGTTTTTAGCATACTATATAGTATGGACGCAACAATTTCGTACGCAGCCTCTGTCATTAACACATTAAACTGCATCTGAACAGCTTTCACATTAGGTGAGCTATCAGCAATTTCTAACAAAGCATATCTAATATAAATATGGTAATATAATACAATTAATTTTTTTAAATATTCAAAATAAAGTCAAAACTAAATGAAATGATACAATTAAAAATACGTTTAAATAAACAATTTTACTTAAGATTTAATATTAGGACTAAAAACAGACTACCCGCTTATAAATAGTCGTAAAAAGTAAATAAATACAAAATAGTAAATAAAAAATTTAAATAAAAACTTAATTAATAGGGCCCCCTGTTGGTGGATTGCAACAAAGGCAATAGTTCATTTTTGTAAACAAATGGAAACAATACTTCACTTCACTAGATGTCTCAGTTTAGAATATTTATAATTATTTACAAAGCTCTGCATGGTTAATGCACAGTCAGTATTTTATAGTTTATAGGATTGTTTAAATGAGTAGCATAGTTTAAATATGTGAACTCTGTCGAAGATGCTTTTGCTTTTCTGCATTGTTTGTCTTCTCCCAGCGAGTGTTTCATGGCTTTTGAAAGTCCTTGTGTATACTGCACCCCGGCTCTCATGGCACTCCAGGGCATTTAAATTTGTCTCTTTCCTCCTCCTTGTTTTTCTTCTTTCTTTTTTTGTTTAAATTGATCTCCCCTCATCCCATCCCATTGTGCACCACTGCGCTAAGTATTCCTGTATGAGTTATGTCTACTCTGCTCTTGGTTTCTTCACATACTGTTTTCCTAGCGTGTTCGGCTCTAGTCCTGTACGTCAATTTGAATTTGTGTTGATTTATTATTTTTTTAGCTGCATGTGTGTTCAGTCACAGTCATCCTGTCATTTAGTTTTGAGTTTTGAGTATCAGGGACTCTCTGCGTTTGCTCCAGGCCACAGTAGAGAACATCATGAAGGAGAAGATGCCCAAGAAAGGAGGACGCTGGTGGTTCTCGTGGCGCGGAAGAAACAGCAGCTCCAAATCGGTATAACTGCATATAATACATAGTGAATTTATTTAAGACTTGTTTGCTGGTAGCTGAATTTCTGTTATTGCTACTGATACAGGAATCAGCAGCAGACCAGATTGAATGTGGAGATGAGTCAATAAGAACAGGATCTGTCAGCAGGTAAACGATTAACCTAATTTATCACACATTAAGGAAGCAGGAAATTAGGTTCCATTCACTAATTATGCATCATTACTTTTATACATTTACAAACTTGCATGTAAAATCTGATGATGAATTTGGAATTAAGTCACAGGTCATGGATTGAGGTCTCTTGCATTAAAAGTGATACATTAAAAGTGATAATTTCCTAAGCCTTTGGTTTAGAACATAGTACATCGGTAACTTTAAAATGTTTTAACGTTAATGTATTTACTAACATGAACAAACAATTAGTAACACATTTACTATGGTATTTTTTTTTATATTTGATATGTTATTTAAGTTAAATAATGTTAGTTCAGTCACTGCATTAATGTTAATAAGCACAACTTTGATTTTAATAAATTAGTAAATGTTGAACTATGATTATTAAATTCTTTACAAGAATATTCATAATTAATGTTAGTAAATACATTAAACTAACGAATCATTATTCTAAAGTGTTACCAGTAATCTTAGTAGATCAAGTTTGTGAGTCAACCATTTAATTTTTTTTTCCCTTTTAAAATCTGATCATCATTGTTATTCTTATTATTTAAATCTTTATGCAGTTTTTATGCAGATTTTAAATTCTTGTCTGTTTTTTTAATGGAGAGAAGGGTCATTTCAATGCTAAAATATAGGTCCCCTAGAAAAAAAGGTTTTGGAACCATTGCTCTAACACATCAGTCTGGTTTAATTACGCTGAGGTTCAGAAGATGACAAAATAAAAAGCTTTTTTCAGTATTAAAAGTGCAGGTACATAGAGTATGAGATGGACTAACTGGGGATACAATTTTATATCAGATTAAAGGATGAATCCTCATCCAGTGAAGATGACAGTGGGGGTGCTAAACAGATTGCTGTGATGAATCAGCCTGAAGTTCTCCATAGCTCTGGAGGCCACTGCTACAGAAAGACACTTCGTTTGTCCCCAGAACAGCTAGTGAGCATGTCCATTTTTCATAAAGCATTTAAAGCCAATAAAAAATGGTGGAGCAAACCCAGGCTAAAAGTTTGCTTTTCATTTCTCAGGCTAGTCTGAACTTAAAAGATGGCCCCAATGATGTGGTTTTCAGCGTCACCACCCAATACCAAGGCACCTGCCGTTGTGAGGGCACCATTTATTTGTGGAACTGGGATGACAAAATAGTGATTTCAGATATTGATGGCACCATCACAAGGTGAGACTATTCAAGACAAATGTCTGTGGTGATAGGGTACACTTGGCTTGACAAATGCAAAAATAAAAGTACCCAGTGTAAACTGCAAAGTCTCTATCAGGTCTGACACCCTGGGACACATTTTACCAACTCTGGGAAAAGACTGGACCCATCAAGGCATTGCCAGACTTTATCACAGAGTAAGCCAGTAAGTAGAGCATGTCACATCAGACAAATGTGTGCAGAAGGATGTCTGGGCCATTAAAAATAATCTGATATATCTAAAACTTCTTCTCAAACAGGAACGGCTACAAGTTTATGTACTGTTCAGCTCGGGCGATTGGCATGGCTGATATGACCCGGGGTTACCTGCACTGGGTTAACGAAAGAGGCACTATGCTACCAATGGGACCTGTGCTGCTTAGTCCTAGCAGTCTATTCTCTGCATTTCACAGGTTGGAATGCATACAAAATGTGTGTAGGTCTTAAAAACCATGTATGGATGTAATATAATAACTGTTTGTTTTTTTTGTTTTTCCTAGGGAGGTCATTGAGAAGAAGCCAGAAAAGTTCAAAATCGAATGTCTGACTGACATTAAAAACTTGTTCTATCCAAACGCAGAACCCTTCTATGCTGCTTTTGGAAACAGGGCAACAGTACGTACTAGTAGCAGTAATTGCTAACTAATCTTAATCTTACATATGCATATCTCAAAGGAATGTTCTTCTCTCCAGGATGTTTATTCATATAAAGAAGTGGGAGTGCCTTTGAACAGAATATTCACTGTGAATCCTAAGGGAGAGCTCATTCAAGAACATGCAAAGACCAACATATCATCGTAAGTAATAAAAAAAAAAAAGTTAAAACTTACACAGATTTAGGAATAATGGTTTATTTAGTTTGATGATAATTAAGCACAATTTTCATTTCAATTATTGATTTGAATTTATCCAGACATTTTACTTTTGACATTTTGTCATTTCCACCAACTGGCAACAATTTAAAGGAAAGAAAACCTGACAATATTAACCATAAGCCTTTTTTATTTTTTGCATTATGTGATTGATTTTATGACAATAAGGTTTTTAAACATTTTCCTTAAAAAAAAAACAGTCCAGATGTCTCACTTTGGCTTTTTGTTATTTATATTACTGAAAAAACTAAAAGCAGAAAAATATTCTTTACTTTTATGAGAATAAAGCTGACTTGCCCTTTCAAATTCTTCTTATATTTAAATGCTTTTGCAATTTGCACTATTATCTATTCAGTTTTATTTAAATATAGTATAAAGATGCATTTTGGATGACTAGATTTTTTATTCAGCTTCAAATCAAACATATAATTTCAGAGGGCAGGGATTAACATTTCACGCCTCCTTTAAACTTGTACTGTTGTCCACTTGGGATTGAATCAGCAAAAACATCTTAATACCAAGTGTAAACAAGGCCTGTGATTCCAGTGCTTCCCACTTATAGACTTTACTTGGGTGAGCTGGCCGGGTATATTACCAGCCGCCCAAGTATATTTAGTGACACATTTTTTTTACTATTATTATTAAAAATTATTATTATTATCATCAATTTACACTATATTGTATCCGCCTAATATTACCAAACATCCACAATCGATTAGCGGAAAAAACCCTCTCATTAACTAATTTTGTTCTGTGTGCGCAAGACCTGTCAGCGCTTACATCGACAGTCTCATATGCTCTGCAGACCCACAGAGATGCACCTTTTTGGCACTAAAATTGTCCGTCCGAGTTTCTAAATTTTCTAAAATGTCTTGGATTCGGCTTTTGGTTTTAAAGTTGTTCATTAATCATAAGTGTTTTTGCATTACCTTTTTACTTAAGCCTACTTTCGCTTGGCTTTGCAGCTAACTGCACACGCACAGTCACAAGAGCGAGAGAAACATTCAACAATTCATTCTTGAATCTAAAAGATTCAGAAAAACTTTACTATATACTCGGAGAGGATGAAATGACTGGTCTAAACTGGCTGCAAAATAAATGTACACCATTAGTAAAGGTTAATCAATGCATTTGCCTTATTTTAATAATCTACACAATTTAATTTTTTTATTGTTATAATTTTTAGAGATATTGCCTGTAATTCCTTTTTTCTGTCATTTATTTCCCATTTTTTGTTGTCATTAGGTTATATTACATAGGCTATTTATATTTAAAATGTTTTGGCATTCAAGTCTGCTTTGAACTTAAAAGTAATAATAAATAAAATTGTGGTGTGTTTCAATCCGGCTACCACCGCAAGTAGATTTCAAACCTAAGGAAAGCACTGGATTCTAACTGAATCAAGCATCTAATAATTGGGAGTTGGACCGTCTGGCATTAGATCATAATATTCTTGTGTGTTTTACAGTTATGGTCGTCTGTGTGAGGTTGTGGATCATGTCTTTCCTCTTCTGATCAGAGGGAACACCACCGACTTCCCCTGTTCAGACACATTCAGCCAGTTCACCTTCTGGAGAGAACAGTTACCAGAAGTAGAAAAGCAGGATCAACAGGCTTGAGAGGACAAACTAACAAAAGCCAACATCAGCTAAATCTCAGCACTAACGCTGCACTGCCATAGGTATTACTGTACGCACAAGCAACCAAGCACTTTGCAGACTGCATGTCGCCCTCTGCCTGTTCTTTCTATATTATCTTATTCTTTTAACATGCATTTATGATTTCTGTGTGTGGTCTGTATGTTGAGTATTATGGAACTCATATTAGGGATTTTTTTTTGTTTGTTTATGGTACAGTTATTTCAAGTGCCAAATGCATTACTCATAAATCACAAGGTAATTACATTATGCTATTAGAAATGTCTATTGGTTTTGTCCAAGGTTGATAATTGAGGGAAGATAATTATTTTAGTACATACTATAACAACGTTTGCTGAGCAATTATCAAAAAAAAAAAAAAAATTCCATGGAATTAAAAAATTATAACAATAGGACTCAGATCTAGGTATAAATCCAGCTGTAGAAAATCTCAGGTGTTTTAAAATTTATACAGGTAGTCATTTGCAACCTAAGTCAACTTCCATAAATTTTTTTTTTTACTAATTATTTTACTTCTCCATTTACTTAAGAACAAATGAAGCGGAATATTACTGAATTATGTAATCTGGACAACTATGTACGACTTATATATTATTATTTGCATTCCTTATTATTATTTGTGTATATAAAGTACATGATATGACCAGCAGATACAAATCATTCAGAAATTAATGTTATTTATCATACTCATCAGCATGCTAAACAAAAGCAAACAACAATGCAAAGAACACTCAGGTCATCAAGTATTTCCTACCTGTATTAATTCCTTCATAATACCGTCATATAATATTTAATACGCCATAAACATTTTCATGCATAAAACCATTTTTGTCTAGTGATTTTAGCTTTATTTCAGGATTTAAGAATATAAAACCTCAATTCATGGTGCATTATATTATCTTAAGTTCATTTGAGTGATCTGAGTTCTACCTACACCTCTACCCAATGGTGCATATTGTTTGTCTTATTAAAGGATGAGCTGGATTGCGAGTTATGAAAGCAGTGTATAATGAAATATATGTCTATAGTGAATGAACAAGGATTTTGTGTAATATGTAAATGGACAACATTTGTGTAGTTGCTCCACCTTGTATTTAACAAGGAAAAGTATATTCACCCGTTTATCAAGGAGCACATTAAAAAGCACTGACATGATGCATGAATGATAAAGAGGCTTTAGAGACTGATTTGAAAGAACTGTGTATATTTTATGGCAATTCATGTGTTATTGTTTTGCAAATTAAAAATAGTGTATGACATAGATGTGTGCAACATGAAAATGCAATTTTTACTAATCTCTAATTGGTTCAGTTTGGCGATAAAGACTTATTGTATGTGACAGATGACTGCTACAAACTTACAAACTGTGAATGATCAGGTCAAAACATCATAGAATGTTTCTGCTCTCTCTGTACTTAACAAAGATTTCTTATTCTGAACAAAAAAGTGGAATAATATAAAGACTGTGGTACTAAATCCATGTAACATGTCTTGTTCATAACGTCCATAACTTAAAGTTACATTAGCTTTGTTCTGTTTGCAGTCTCCATGGAGTTTTATATTCTTTCTGTGAAAGATCTTGTTGCCTAAGTTGTGGCAGTTGAGTTGATGTGTCATTCTGTTAAGCATTGAGATGTAAAAACTACTGTTGCGTGTATATTTTAAGATGCCAATCTCAGTATGTAAATTAAAATCCCATTACATGAATCTAAAACTTGCTTTCTTGTTTGTCTGAGCGGTACTGAAACAACCTACCTTTTTGTTCCAGTATATCTAAGCAGAGACATTTCACAGTTTCTCATCAATCGTAAAACAATCACACTGAAGATCCTCTTCTCCTTTGATACGATGTGCTTCATTTTCCCTTTTCACGCAGATAATCACCTAAAATTCATGGAGAAATTTGTTTTTAATAAGTTACATCTGTGCAGAAAATTGAAATGATTCTAAAATGGGCTCCTGTATATGCACAAGGAGTTTTCATTTTCAACCAGGCAGCCCAAGGGCTTCCAGTGAACTGCTTTTCCATTACAAAATTGTCACATTTCTTTAAAAATCCGCGATCTTCACTGCCTGTTAGATATACGATATGAAGTGGGTCTCAGATCGGGTAAGCAGGACTGCATTAAATTCCATTTCTCCCGTCATGTCTTTAAAATATGAGTTTATTTTATTCCAGTATTTTCAATGGAATTTCTGCACTGGCCTGTTGCTTCTAATGGCGCTAACTGCCTTTCATCTTGTTTTATGCTTGAATAACTGAATGCTTAAGTCTATTGAACTGAATGCATTGTAATTACATCACAACATCGATGCTGTTAAAACAAGCTTGTGAAATTAAATAGTCACATTAAGCTTTCACCGGATGTTTATCATTGGCTTTAAAACTCTAGCTGTACACAGAACCTGTTGTAGCTTACCTAGTTTTTCAACTGCTTCCACACAGATACTTGGATGCATGGTTTGTGAGTATGTGGCAACAATCACATACAGTGCAGTTCTCACCAGTATCAGGCCACGTCCTTCCTAAACAAAGAAAATAATCAGTGAATGAAGTCTGATTTGATGATCTTAGAGAAAAAAAGTAATCATACTGATAAAATTCATCTTCATTGGTAAAGTGCACATTTTTTTGTCTGACATGTTGATTTTTTTTATTTAATTTACCACATTTTTACGTTTCACAATGATTCTGGTCAAAAAATAATGTAACTGATGTTGTAAGCCAGGGGTTCCCAAACTCGGTTCTCTGTCCTAAACACACCTGAACCAGCTAACCAAGCTCTTTCTAGGTATACAAAAACTTCCAGGCAGGTGTGTTGAAGGAAGTTGGAGCTAAACTGTGCAGGACACCGGCCCGCTAGGACCCCAGGAGTTTGGGCACCCCTGTTGTAAGCGCTTTGGTTCTGAGAAAAGAGCATTATAAATAAAATGTATTATTATTATTATTATTATTGTTGTGGTAATAATAATGTAACTGAAGATGTAACTGAAAGGCTGAAATGTTGGCATAACTAATATTGCATCTTTTTAAACTGATAAAAATAAATCTAATATGCCATTTTGTCTTTATATTATACTTACTATAAAAAAGCGTAACCGGGGGTGGGGGGTGCATATATTCAACAAAGTGCTGGAGTTTTGTCAACTTGTCCTACTTTGTTGTCAGATTGTCCTACCTACCATTCAAAAAGTAGGTAGCACATTTTGATGACGCAATATGCTACCCATCAGATTTTGTTACCAGTGTAAATTTTTATGTGGAGTGATATGAAGCTGTAATATCACCCTAAACTACCTAATCCCTAACCCCAACCTCAGACTCATTCAAATACAGTGTTGGTAGCATAATCTGATGGGTAAGATAAAATGTCAGGACACCGGAACATCTACAACAGGATGTTTGTATGGTCGTAAAGTGATGCACATTGTCAGCTAAAATTCTAAGGTAGGTTGAGGCATTTAAACAACGTTCAATTGTGTGGCAAACAAATATGTCCCACTCTATTACACAACCACCTGTGTGAACCATAGGATACAAGGAAAGATGAGTCAAATGTTTCCATGTTGTTTATGCAAATCCTGACCATTTCATCTGAATGTTGCAGTACAAATGGAGACTAATCAGGCCAGCCAATCTTTTTTTTTTTTTTTTATATCTGCTATCATTTAATTTTGGTAAGTCTGTGTTAATTGAAGCCTCTGTCTGCAGATGATGTTGTAGTTTATCTACTTCAAGGCTCAATGTGTTTGTTCAGAGCTGCACTTCTGCAGACTTCTCTTTGTAATTAGTAGATATTTGATTTACTCTTGCCTTTCTATCAGCTTGAACAAGTCTGGCATTTGAGCACACAGAACTCAACTGTCAGCCAGTTGTAGTTTCTGAAATATTCAGACAATCTCCTCTACCCATTTGACACCATCAACTATTCCATGCAGTTGCTCAGCCTTAAAGAGACATACAGTAGTTCACCTAAAAATGAAAATGTACACATTTATTTACTCACCCTCAAGTGATTCCACTTTATCGTGAGTTTCTTTATGAGATGAAAACTTAAATCCTGTAACAATTGACTTCCACAGTAATTAAACAGCTACTATAGAAGTTAATCAGTTACAGGTTTTCAGCATTCAACAAAATATCTTCTTTTGTGTTCAACATTAGAAACGTATAAATGTTTGAAACAAGTATTGGGTGAGTAAATGATGACAGAACTGACATTTGCGGGTGAATGATCCCTTTTCCTTTAATGCATTGAGCTTCCTCCGTAATTGGCTGATTAGATAATTCAAGCAGATTCTTTGTCGACATCTAGATGACTTTGACAAGTGTTTTACTTACGTTTTTGGCGTAAATGGAGTGTTTGTCAGCACGCACACAGGTGTAGGGTTTGTCCCTGAAGATCAGTCCTTTCTTCATCGTTTCATTTAGATGTTTGAAAGCGTCGAGAAATATTTGTATTTCTTCAAGACATACCTGTTTGAAGAGATTATACCGAGTCACCTAAATTAACATGCCTGTTTTAATACTATCAATGAAACTTCTATTATTTATCTGCTAAGGTTATGAACGCGAAGAAATGTAACTTACTGTAAAGTTGGACGCGGCCGTTATGTCGCAAGTTTTAGCCACGAATACCGCAGCACGCTCTACATGTTTCGTGGAAATGAGGCAGTCTTCTAATAACTTCGGTAATGGATTCATGATTAGTTTCTATACCACAAATACGCTCAAAACTGCTCCAATGTTGCGTCTCCCAGCGTCTCACTCTTTCACAGTCGTCAGGTGGTTTACTTGTGTTGCCCTAACAACTGCCTAACCCGAAAAGCCAGAAGGTTCAACCTGATTTTATAGTCATTGGTTCTACCTCATCGTAAACGCGTCAGTCGTCTTAAAATTACTTTACTGCTTCGTTTGTAGTGAAGACAATCAACACTGATAACGTTTTAAATGTATTTATTTGCATGTGAAACCTGATGCTTGTTGCATATTTGTGCTTGGCTTACCAAACAACATTAAACCATCTTTCTCCAAAACAAATACTTGGCTAAAAATCAAGGACTAAGTAGCAAGAGTAGAGCAAGGAAAAATAAGAATAATCCAAAATTTATTACATTTAAAACTAAAATGAGTAAAACCTTCAAAAACAACAACTGTGACTTGCGTCACTGCTCAGACTATCCAACTCAGCAAAAATATACAATATTAGGACCTTACCTGAATGCTTAAAGGCATTGCAGATATATTGGGCAGCGTAAAATGTGCAGATAGTCCAAGACGCATAAATTAACATAAATAAAACTCAGTCAAGCAAACAAAATCAACAGTGATTAGACCTGTAACCAATAATCCCTGGTTAATCACCTCATTTGTACCTTAGTAAATAAAACTAGTAAGCTTTGCAAAAATAAGTTCCTTCCACGTTACATATAACAGAATGTTATTAGGTTTTACGGAGGATCCACTGACTGGTGCAAATTAATTCTGTTAGGGTGAATTTTAATGGAAGAACTGGCAGTTAAGGCAGACAGATAATGAATTAAAACAACACCACCTGGTTTAGTGTTACTGATGAAAATATTCAAGTTCAAAAAAAGGGTTCTCATCAACTTCAGATCTAGGCAAATTACGAGTATAACAAATATAGCTTTAAGTACATTAATAAAAGACAGTATATTTGAAGCAAAATATAGGTCCTGAGAATATCTCTACATCCAGTGGAAAAATTATTTTTTAGGCAATAAAACTAAAAATCCCTAATTCTCCCTTTTCGTTCCCATGTTGCTTGATCAAGAAACATAACTTGGCAAAGTTGTGAACACAAACACATTCATTAGTATGTTCCTCATTAGTAGAGGACATTGTAAGGCAAAGGTCAGTCTTGAAGATGTTGAGAGTTAGTGGTGAGACACTGTGCTTGAAGAGCAGCTTTGAAGAGACATCCTCCATCATCATTTGGGAGTTTTGTGGTCAAACAGCTGCAGGTCAAGCCGAACCCAAACCTCTCCCGTGGGCACTTCATGAAGCAGCAGCCTCCTTGTGGACGGACCTTTATTCTCAAGCTCTTTCTTAATAGTGGCTACAGGAACCTCAGTGCGACCTAAGAAGGCTGTACAGGGAGAAAGAGAAATTTAGGAAGTTTAGGGAATACTATGAAATCTATAGAGAGCTTAATTTATGACTGAATAAGGGTATGTTTACATCAACAATACAACAATGTCATTTTTGCATTGGATTTTTGAAAAGTGAATATAAATGTCAATGCATATCAATTCACAATAAAAAAGTCAGCTTTTAATAAATGCTTTTGTAGTTTACATGAAGATACTAACAGCATAGCGTTAAAAAATTTGCATTTTGAAACCGATTTTGTTTGCATGTACATGCCCTTCCCCAATCCACACTCCACCCAACTGGCTGTTGTAATGCAAATGACCTAAATCTCATCCATTTTTAAGTCAGCAATAACCAGAAGATTCTGAGAATTTTATTTCAGTATGTGGATGAACTTCAGACTAAAAGAAAATATTGAGTAGTGGGGCTTTTTCATTCCCCATTGGCAAACTAACATTAGAGATTTAGAGATGTTGTTTATGTTCACACAGCTACATTACACATCAACTAAAGTTTAAGGCATGATATCGTAGTGGACCACCCTTTTAAAGGATAAAAATATACAATTCAGCACAATTTGTTTCGGTCTGGTTTAGAAATAGTATCATACATGTTATTTCATACTAACCATCTGGTGAAAACAGCTCTTTCTCGTTAATCGTAATGCAGAGGACATCTTGATACAGGTCTTTAATGTGAAACTGACAGTTGAAGTTCCACTTGGGGTTGACGGTGTCATTGATGGTTCGGGAAGTGTAACACTGAGAGCCCATGGTCACTTCACAGTATGGATTACTCTTTCCTAAATAAAATAATTATAGAAAAAAAGTGCAAAAGCAGTAATGTAATTTATCAATAGTAAATGTAGATTGAAAACAGATTTTTAAAAAAGTATTAATCATGTTTTCAAATGAAACCACTCACCATTTGGTTTGGAGGATTTTAGCTCAGTTGCTTCTAAGATGGTGACAAGCAGGCGACCAATGCCACTTCCCTTCATTGATCGAGCTGTAAAATATGTAAATAAAATTAAAAAGATAATAAATACATAAAACTTTTCCAACCTGCTGTATTATTAATACTGACATCTTAGAGCATAAAACACACTCCTTAAAATGTGGCTCAGTAAAATGTTGAGTTGAATGAATGGTAAGTTTTATTGTAAAATATATTTATATTTTCAAATATTGTTTTATTATTATTATTATTATTATTATTTATAGCTGAATTTCTACTCTTACTCATGTCTTTAGAGCAACAAAATCCTTCAGAAATAATTCTAACATGCTTAATTATTATTATCAATGTTAAAAAACAAATGCTGTGAGTATTTCTCTGATTACTGTGATGGTTTTATTAATTTAAAATTTATATTTTATATATATATATATATATATATATATATATATATATATATATATATATATATATATATATATATATATATATATAAAATATTTTCAATTACACAAAAACTTTTAAGTTTTTTCAAGTTCCTATTTTATTTAGACATATACATATTTACATTTGTATAATAATACAAATTAAATTACCTTCTGAATCAAAGTATTACTTTATTTCCAAAAAAATTAATAAATAAAATTATTAAGACCAAATTTTTGGGTTGTTGTCTAAGAAATTATTAAATCATCACTTTTAATAGGCCAAAAATAAAACTTACACTGATATGCCTTTTCGTGTTTCTTCTTCTCAGTCTCAATGAAACCTTCTGATGCTACTTTGATCTTCTGAACCCATGCAGTCCTAGCGGGATATCAGGCAGATGTTAAACATTTCACTAGATAATAAAAA